>NC_058027.1:26575147-26740147 GCF_019176455.1 Solea senegalensis | reverse complement strand
CCACACAGTCATGTTCGTCCCATCTGTTCTTTATTTATTGAAATACCAGATAATTCATATTGATGATAAATACGTACTTATGTAATGGCTGCATAGCTGAATGACACTACAGTCACTTGGCCCCCGTTTCTGGAAAGGAAGGCCAACTGTGCATGTGTTAAGCTTTAACAGGGCTTTAACTTTAAATAAGAAGCAACGCCACTAATTTTGAGAGGAGAATAGAAGCTTGGAAGCCATTTAAACATCCAAGGAAAACTTTTCTGATCGGACGACATTGTGACCTGCTTTGCTCCCGACTTTTCTCTGGGATAATTAATCAGTGAATCTACGACGCTCCTCCCAGTTAATGGAGGATTTCAACTTGATTGTGGCTAACTGTTTTTGAAAAAGCATGTCAGAAAAACTTCAGACTGTCAATAGACGTAGTAATCCAAAAGAAGTAAAGATAGAGAGGGAGCGAAAAAAAAGAAAAGAGAGAAATGTTTCCACATGCAAACTCGGAGCCAGGATGAAATGGCCCGTTCAAACATACTCTGTACTACTTCCATGGAAACATCAGGACTGGCACAACAACCTTGAAGTCAAAGCCAACAGAGAAGAGTCTCCGAACAGAAGAGGGAGTGTAAGAGGGTTTTTTTTTTTAAGCTTACATAAGTCTCTGTGAGGGTTATTGAACGGCTGAATCCAGAGATAATGAATCATTTCTGTGCCGGTGAAATAGACAGCGGTGGCAGGTGATCAGGGCCATACATCACGTGTGTTTTGTGGAATAATCCCTCGGCCAAAGCAGACAAAACGATTTAACAGGCAAAAATGTTTCCGTCATCCTGAAACTTATTTTTGTTTTTCGGAGCTCCGTCTCAACAATAACAACATTCTGGAGCCGAGACAGGACTCGTTAATTAAACCCCAGGCAGACCCGCTATTAACATCCTTCCTCGGTGATCAGGCCAAGGGCAACCGTTCACATCCGGAATTAAAACACGTCCTGGATGTGTCTCCTGTGACCACGTGGGATCCAATCTGGCTTCCCCTGCGTTGTATTCAAATACAAACTGACTCGATGCCTGCCCACGAGAACAAATGTAGGGTCTACTAAATGCTTAAATGTCAAACATAAGACAAGAAGAAGACGGTGACAGCTATGATTGCGTTGTAGGACCCATTTTCCCAAAACACGCCCTCAGAGTGTGGATAAAAAAGCCAATATGATACAGAACTTTTGTTAAAACCTGTTTGCACGGGCCTTGGGGTTATAAAAGAAATGTCAAAAAGACATCAATCAATTGACAATCAATGTGAAAAATGTGGCAAAAGCTAATAAATCAATGTATTAGCACAGATTAGTGTATTAAAAAAAAGAAAAACAAAAACATCCTGTAGCCATTTGTCTCAACACGTATTGATACTTTGGCTCCTACCAATAAGAAAGTGGCGCCCGTTGATTATTTCTCAGTACTGGTGTTAAACGAACCATTTGTGGTGGACCAGTCCCTCTGAAATGTTCAGTGATTGACGTGTGCTTCCAATTAAAAACAGCCACACATGCAGTTAAAATATTCTCTTACACATTATGCTACTTGCAGCTGGATCGCGAAGCCCAGAGGGGGTTGTATGACATGATTTGAGGACACCAGAGTCACTTCTGATGAGGGTGAGTAAACAGACGGAGGTCCACATGTCACATGATGCCTGAGGCGTTCAGGTGCATTGCCATGGGCAAAAACTGTTAAGGATTAAAAAACCTCCCATATTCTGAGCTAGGAAGCTCAGTGTGAACATTGATTTTAAACAATGCCGCCTGAAAATACAGTCATTAATAAAACGCAGCCAGCAGCTCGTCATTAATCACAAAAGAGGAGGCAAAGAGGAGTAAGCTAAGCACAACAGTCAATCAATGATGCTCTGTGAGCTGCTTTTAAAGAACGCAAATTATTTTGGTTCTTATTTACAGTTCAATGTACCACTCTGAAAAGTTCAAGTTTTTTGCTTTAATTTAATTACCTCCTACAAAACTAGACTTTTTAAAAGTCTGTTTGGAAGTCGAAGCTTTTTTTTTTTACAAATGAATTTCAGAAGATTAAGAACAATATTCCATCATTCTGGAGAGCACTTTGTCCAGGCTGCCAAATTATCCTGTAGTGTGAGGGATTAACAGATGTGATTTTAACGTCATCCAAGTTGCAAATCATAAATATTAATTATTATGCTTTATATTTACTACTGAACAACGATTGAGGGTGTGAGCCAATGAAAGTGGAAACAGATGTTGCGTACTTTGCGTTTTCTACCACTACTTTTTCTCAGCACAAAACATTGCGCATACACAACAGCTTCTAACTGGCGACACCAAGAGTCCACCCCCCCCATGTCCGTTTATATATTCTGAATTCACATTAAATCGAGTTTATGCAAGATCCCAAATCCCGGGAATCTCCTCCCTGAAATTGTGTGATTCACCGTGAAGTGCCATCGAGTTTGTGCTTTCTCACGATCGAAACATTGGGAATCTATTGGTTGCATCTGTGGTCAGATTTGAAAACCCTCTCGTGTGGGGCAGAACATTTGCACATGTGGAGGTGGTGTAACATTTTCTTCTTGCAGGTTGTTCACTGGGAGTTCATTGTTGTTTCGGGTAAAAAGGTAACTAGCTCAAAGGCTACATGACGAGGGCAGTCGCAGTGAGGGAATTTCCTCTGCAGTGATTTGGAGTGGATGAAGAGCACGAGTATAATATGATATGAGATGAATATGATATTACTGCACCCACTAAACATTTGGTAAGTGAATGCATTTAAACAAAAAGGCAGCTAGAATAATTTATAGGGCTCCGACTAACAATTAGCATTATAATCATTGAATATCTCGACTATTTTCTCAATTAATAGACAGTTCCTTGGTCCATAAATGTTGGAAAATGTTGAAAAATGTTCATCTGTGTTCCCCAATCCTCAAAATGACAATGCTCTCAAATGTCTTGTTTTGACCTCAAACCAGAATTATTCAGTTTTTATGATGTCTTTGTTACGTGGAGCACAAAAAACTCCTTATAATCAATTAATCGCCAATTATTGTACGTCTCTTGTCAAAATGAAAGACTTAATACCAAGAAAACCATTTAAAATTGTACATGAAACTTTATCCACAACCATATCTTTATTCAGTGTATTAAATTAAATACAAATTTAAAGATAAATCATTAAGATATGTATTTTGAATGCGAATAAAAACCAAGAAGGCCACATAATCACCGTGAGGTTCCTCTCAAAACTACACAGAAGCCAGCAAGTCATCATTTACTCAGGTCTAACTAGCTATTACTTTTATTTCTTTGGAAAGTGATGAATTTCCTTTCTTTAAAGGCTTTTTTGTTCCACATTCAGTAATAAATCTTTTAACATATTGGAGCACTGCAGCAAATAGTCAAAGAGCAGGAGTGCTTTATGACCAAAGTAGATTTATTTATCGTCTCAGGTTTTACAATATTAACTATATAATGACAAATCAATACTGCTATATTAAAAAAACACACAAAAAAAACCACATGGACCATGGAATGAGGTTCCATCCATAAAGCCTGTTTCTATTAGCCAATAAGAACGGCTGAGCCTCATCATACTCACTCTGCAGAACCATGCAGAACACCTTTAATGGTGTTACATGGACATGAAACATGTACGTTAAGATGGCAAACTGGAACAGACAAAGTGACAACAAATTACAGGATGAATAAGATACAAGAATATATAATTGAAATAGTACATACGAGGGAGGGCACAATACCACTTTTCTAGTCTGATAAAATGACCAATATCATAACTGTATAATATAACTGTGCGACAAATATTCTTCTCCCATAATGAAGAAATGAACAGCCCACAACACGACTCGGCTAAAATCACGACAGCAGACAACGAGACAACAAAATGGATATTTGTTTTACTTCTTTATGCATTCAATCCTTCGTGAGAATGTTTGTTTTAATTTGCTGTTGAAAAATCAACTTTTGATAAGTTTTGTGAGTATATCAGACTAACGGTTTAAAGTCGTCACTTGATATGAAAAATCCTGATATCTGCTTGATCAAACTCGAACCTTAAAATCCTGTTTGAGTTCAAAATATACAGCACAGAAGCTCATCAGACCATCTTAAGCAGTTCCTAAATGGTCAAGCAGAGTGAGTTCTGGCCTAAGATACATTTAGAATGCGATGTTTTGTTGTTTAGCTGTGAAAATGAAGAACACATTTTTTGTGACGTTTTATGGTCCACAAAATGATCATCATTTTGAGGTTTGAGAAACACAGATCAACATTTTATACCACAAAACATAATTAAGAAAATAATGGACACATTCATCAATCATACAAATGATCATTAGCTGCGGCCCGAAATCACATAACATGCAAACTTTGTTTGAACTTCGTGGATCTAAAAAAGAAAAAACATAATCGAGAACTAATTGTACCTTTTATTACTTTTGACTGTTAAACTGCAAATCATAAGCTCATCAAGCGCAGTGATGACTAAACTCACACCGTAACGTCACGTACAACACCGCTCCTTTGTGATTTTATTCCATTTCTAAGAAACAGACACAAAACTAATACTTCCATAAATTCAAACTAATCTCTTGGTTTTAAGTGTTGTAATCTTTACTGAGACCATGAGGTAAATTCGCACATCATCCACTTGGCTCACACCGATAGTTCTGCCAACCATGTCCACATCGTGCGGCACTGACGGAATAAACCCAGAGCTCACGTGCTTCGTTTTTGTTTCTATAATCTTTTAATAAAAAGCACTGGAACTCGACTCTGGGCTGCGTTTCAACCGCCGACCGCAACCATTCGTACTAATGTGATGAGTCGAGTGCGAGCGTAATGAAAGGAAATCATGCTCATAAAAACCGGCTCATTGGAAGAGCCGACAAAGCAGTGACCCTCTTCATCCACTTTCAGGACACACTTCCTTATTTTGTTTTTGTTACAATAATGAATCTCAGTTGAGTTTCAAAATGGGACTTGGAAGAACTGTTGGAAATTTGGAAGTGGAAAGTTTCTTTAAAGTTCAGGTTTTTTTTTTGAAGTGTGGTTGTGCAAGGTACTGACTGAGGCACCAGAAAAAATTATTTTCGCCACGAAACAAAAGGCTTTTGCTGTTTTTTGCTCACAATGGTTTGTGTTACCAGTTTTTCCCCTAGCATTATATTAGGGTTATTAAATTATATCACCGTTATATTTTGGTCATACCACCCAGCACTAACTATCTAACTAACTATACATACAAGCTGTAAACCTAGGCAAAACACTGCTCACTACATCTAAACCTCTCACTCTCCCACACCGAAGTCCATAGAGAAAATCTGTGATTTTATATCACCGCCCACAGGAGTTGTTGACCCATTGCTGCCTCCATCACTGTGACTTTGGTGCTGGAAAGTGAGACTTTTACAAACTTAAGTTTCCTGTTGGAAAAGGCCATTGATAATGCAGCAAACACATTCTTTAGATGTTATATATTTAAGCAGACGTAGGTTTTATGAGGCGAGTCGGCTCAAAGTTGTTGTTTTTCTTGCATTTCCGCTGGCAGACGTGTCTCCGTGTTTCAGGCTAGTTCATGGCAACAACTGCGTGCGCGGTGAAGTCGGCGCTGACAAAGTGTCACTCAGTACCTCACACGCCCACCACTTCAAACAAAACTTAAACCATCACTTTAAAAAAGCCTGCCGTCTTGAGACATCATTTTTGAGAGTAAAAACAAACTCATTAAGCAATAATCGAGTCAAATGTCAAGTCAACTGACTTTTGAGAGCACACCAAAAAATCTTTTATCTTTAAATAATTTATCTTTTCTGCCCTGAAGGCTGAGTAACAGAACTTCCATTATCAAGCTGCAGTTTAAGGCCACAGTCTGAATGATTTTCCATAAATGTAATTAAAGAGATATTGAGTAAACAAACCCGAGGTGCTTAGCTCCCCTAAGGACAGTCTAACGATCAGCACTGTTAAACTGAATGCCTGGGCAGCTCACTCTACAAAGGGTTGGGCAGCAATTACATTTTTCATTTTAAAAAGGTAGGTGGGACGAGACACTAATGCTTTCCTTTCATTTACTTTTTGACTTTCTGTCTTGTGGGACGTTAATCTGAGGCATGTATTCAATGGGAAATCTATGGTTCTGCCTCGCGATCCACCTTTTGCTCTTGTTTTAATACGACAGCAAAGTGACGCAGGGAAATTACACCGTCAGCTCGCTTTCATTCAGTCTACATAACTTTGAGAGGGATTCAGTAATACAACACAACACAGGCATTGCTTATGGTTTATATCTCGTATTGTCGTTTATTGATCTGGGACCAAATCTCGACAGTGAACTGTAGGGGTCAAGAAGCTCTGCGTAAAGTTTCGGAGTACATCATTTTGCGACACCACCGTAAACATCCTTCATCCTCAACGTCATGAAACCTCACTGCCAACGCCCCCGAACAATTATCCTTCTCATGAGTTGTACGTCAAGGAACTTGTGTTTTCTAAGTGATGTATAAATAAAATGATGATTCAGAAAAGATACGAACATAAGCGATCTAAATATTTATACAATACCGAAATGACAACCTCAAATATCTACCGATACTCACATCAGACAGTCTACTTAACAGACTTGCTGTTACTGGTGTGTTTATCATGGTAAATGTCTCTATAAAACAGGCGGCATGTGTTTAGTTAAAGTGTAACTAAACTTCCTGATCTGAGGCTAACTCCACCCAACGCCTGATTTAAAACAATAAAAATAAAATAAAAAATGCCAGGAAGTGGGCAGGGAGCTGTGCGTGACAGGGGTGTAGACAGAAGGGTGAGGGAGCACCACAGGGGGCGTGGTTATCTCTATAATGTAGAGATGACACATCATGTGTGCCTTTAGTCGTCAGTCATTGCAGTTCTGTGTGCAATGAGTGCGAGGGTGTCATAGGGAGTAGGAACCAATCCCAGCTGACATAGGCAGGGTACATCCTGGACAGGTTGCCAATCCAACACAGGGCAAACAGAGACTCACACTCACATCAAGCCCGTTTTTATGTTACACGAGGGCGGGGTTTGGCCAGAAGAGGATGAGGTCAGTATCAACCTTAAATGTGACTCTTAAATGTGACTCAGTGTTTATTTTATTTTTTATATTCATCTGATATGTTGCACTTCTTGATAATTACGTGCGACTGCTGACTTTAAATCAGATTGCCACTCAGGGATGATAAAATAAAGATACCTTGAACCTTGAAAGAGCAATCCAGTGACGAAAGAGCAGGGTGCGCCTGCCATTGGAAACATTTAATAGTGTTTGGTCAGCTATGCAACATAAACTAAACACAATTCACTGTCAGGATTTAGACCTAAATCAATGAACAACATTAAGAGACACTAAATACATATACAACATATACATTGGTTCACCTGAAAAAAAAGTGTTTAGATACACGTCCAGCATTTATGTAATGTTTAGGGTTTACAGATCATATTCAATTGTATGTACCCAATATTCTATTCAGCGATTTTGGCCAGTATCAGATCCATATTTGCTCATCCCTTGCAATAAATGTTGATTCTTTCTCTTTTTAAATAAATAGTTGGGCCCAAAACACCAAACTGTTGAAATTGAAATAACATATTTTATTTTTTCTGTGTCCGCATGAACCAGTGATGCCCAAAGACTAGGTCAGGACCCACAGATGGGTCGTAGGGAGATTTTTTTTGCGGAATTTCCCTAACCTTTTAGTCCACATTGATGTGTGTTTTAAATAACATCTATAAAACATATTGTGAATAGGGTCACGATAGTTTGACCTCTTTTAAAAGTGGGTCCTTATTAGGGGTGGGAATCACAGGGCAGCTGACGATGCAATGCACAATACGAGGTCCACGATACCCATAATATCACAACACAACAATTATGTGATGATCAATACTGCAAGACAATCATATAGTGATACATCGCGATATAGGTCAAAGGAAACAGATTCTCCACCATTATCCCCCCGTACACTCACTCTTCTTCAGCCAGTTTTGGTGAGTGAAACTGGCAGGGACTGTTTCCTTTTAATGCCCTGACATGGATTGATTCTTGTATTGCACATGAAGGACAAAGATATTGATATTTTGACCCACCACTCATCCTCATATATACAGTGAGCCTAACACTGGCCAAAACAAACACACATTAGCATCACAATATCGCATATCGTCTGTTCTAATATCGTGCACATCGATTGGGTACTCACTTGTTCCTCAGGACCTGCCAGGCCGCTTCGATGTCCGCGTACAGGTTCTTCTCGGACGGTTTCCCGGTGCTCACTCCGTAGCCTGAGTAATCGTAGGAGAAGACGTTGCAGTTGATCCTGGAGCCGAGGCCGATGTAGAAGCTGCACATCTGCCCCAGGTCCACGGCGTTGCCGTGGGAGAACAGCAGCGTGTAGCGGCTGTTGGGGGCGCAGCGCACGAACATGCAGCCTATCCGGTTACCGCGGGTGCTCCGGGTGGTGAACACCTCCACGGCGTCGAGCTCCCGCTGTGAGTATTGCCAGTCCGCCCGCTCGGTTAAATGCAAGCTGGTGACGCCGTTAGCGTCGCTGTGCACAGAGTATGTGGGCTCCGGCGGGAGGAAAGCTAGCTTAGCCGCGATGCGGCTGGGACAGGGCGGACAACAGAAGAGCCAGCACAGCTCACCGATAGAAAACCCGTTCATCCTGGGGCCTTGCTCGGGCATTTAGACGCCGGAATCCCGGTGTAATCGCTTCAGGAAAAAAAACCCTCTCAAAACACAATCACCGTTGGCTTCAGCTCCTATTCCTCTGCCATGAACCGCCTTCAGAGCGAGCAGCGCCGGCTGACAGGTGGCTCGTCGTCTCGGCTTAGCAGCTAACAGGCTAACAAGTGGCTAACAGCAGAAAAAGAAAACTGACGTCAGGCTGAGGATAAGAGATTCAACACGAGATGAAAACACGTCATTTCACGTTAATTCACAGCGCTAAACATTAAAGAGACTCGTGTCAGCGACGGAATTCAGACTGTTTTCACACATGACATTTGCCGCACGCCAGGATTTGTAGCAGTACACAGCCATTACTCCTCCATGGAAGCGAGTCGGATTTCCGGTTTCACCGGATATCCTTGTTTTTGTTTGTTTGTTTTTTCCCCAGGACATTTATTCATTCATTCATTCATTCATTCATTTATTAATAGGTTCCCGAGCACTTCCACACACACACACACACACACACGGTGATGTAAAGTCACGTTGGAACTCCTGGAGTTAATAAATTGGTTCTCAAATCAGAAATGGCGAAATGTTTTATAAAATAAGCGGAATACATAAAAGTGGCGCAGAACGGCTCAGTAGCGCCCCCAACGGCGATACCCGGTAGGAACAAAGGCAACGCTATAAAAGCGTTTCTAACCCTAAAAAATAACTTTTAAAATGGCTGTTTTAACAAGATTTTAGAAATAAAAATAGATTTAAAAATAATAATAACATACTTACATTATTTTTAAGACAATAAAATAAAAATACATTAGTATTTCATTTCATTAAAAATTAAATCAAACACCAGAAACTTTGGCAGTGAGTGATGAAGACAAATGGACACGAATTGAGGTCTCTGAGTGAGTGAGAAAGTTCAAGCATTTGTGACCTTTGACCCATGTTGACTGATACATTGTGTTTACATATTTTGTTTTGCCCTTAATTAAAAACAATGCAGGTGAGATTTGTGAACCTTTAACCTTTAAACCCAATTCTCACCCTAAAACCAGAGCTTGACCCTGAAAAAGCTCTTTAAAGTTGTGTGGCCCAGACAAAATGTCCTCACAAAGACATAAACACACTCTCTAACAGTCGCGTGGGGACAGGACAGCTGCGTCTGCTGCAGCCCGGAGGCAGAGATCCATTATTGCGAGCTGGTCTAACGTGTTGAGTCTGGGACGAACGCCGTCTGTCTGATGTTTGTTGTGCAGTAGAATTTTCACCAGAGGCTGAAATAAAAACGCGTCTGCACAAACACGTTCCCGCCTCCGTCACAGACACACAATCATTTATGAAGATAATATAAAAAAATCCTTCACCTGCCGACGACAGACATTTCATTAGAGTGAATGATTCTGGCTCCTCCTGCTCACACTGAAGTGACCCGGGGGGGAACACTCAAAACCCAAATTACCTCCTGTTGGTAACAGTGTGTGTGTGTGTGTGTGTGTGTCTTCCTGTGCTCGTGAGGACAAATTCACAGCCGTTACTGTGATGACGTCTCACCTGAGGGTCGGCAGTTTGATCCCCTGCTCCTCCAGTCAAAATGTCTGGTGTCAGCAGTGAGACAGTGAATTTACATGATGTTAAATGTTACTTATGGATGAATAACGGCTGTGAAGTAAACGCGGAGAAAAACTGATTTCTGGGAAAATGTTCGTATTTTTCTTTGCCTAAAAAGAAAAAACGATCTTGAAGAGGAAGTTCTGCTTTCTTCTTAAGTTCCCAGAGGAACATAGGCCAGTGTGTGAGAACGTTAAAGCACCTGTGACCTTTGACCCATGTTGACTGAATTAAAAACAATTCAGGTGAGAGTTGTGTTCTTTTGTCCTTTTAGCGCGACACAAGAAAAACAACCCGTAAAAAAGCAACTTTCACATTTCAGAACTCTTTCCACCGCTGCCATTACACAAAAAACACCTTAACTATCCCTTAAGTGTCAGGGTAAGTGGCTGGAGAAAGCCTTATGTGTCGACACAACGACACAAAGAAGGAAAGTTTAATTTCTTGCGATTCCTTGGCTCATTATGGAGCCTGTGTTGTTGTTTTTGTTGTTGTTTACATCACAGTGCTCATCATTAGCAGTGTGTGTAACAGTGTCGTCTCTCAGCTGCCCCCCCTCCTCTCTCCCCCCTCCTCTCTCCCCCCGTGTGAGAGTAAACAGGCTTTTATTGCTCGTGTATTATCATAATAAGATAAAAGCCGAGTTAACCTGACGCTGCGATGAAAGCTGCTTCTCATAAACGACACCTCGGCTCTCAGAGGCTCATATTCACTGCAGTCACAGTGTTTCATCGTCATCATCATCAACAACAACAACAACACAAGACGTCCTGACGAAGACGAGCAGCTTCATCTGTCCTCACCGTCCTCATATTGTTGTTTTTGTGTTTGTTGACGGACGAAACGGAACGACTCATCAAGAAGACGTAAATGACTCACTGTCCCTGCACCAAAGTCGAGGCGGGAGATCGTTCAGGAGAGTGAGCGCAGTTTATAAATAATATGATATTCATTTGCTGGTTTCAATGGCGCCGGTGCCGAGGCTGCCTAGGTTCTGCCTCATTAGGACCAGGTTTTGGTCTCCATGAGGACACTCAAAGACGTGATTCATGTCCAAAACCCTTACCCTAAAAACCCATTACCCTTAATCATGACGACTTCCTCAGTGCCTGACCCTTAACTTAAACCCTGAAACTAAGTCTTACGCCTCAAAAAGATCCTTTAAAGACGTGAGGACAAGACAAAATGTCCTCACAAAGACAGAATTGAGTTATATCCACACACACACACACACACACTGTTGTTATTCAAACGTGAGCTGAAACATTTCTTTTTTCCTGCAGCAGCAGCAGCAGAGTGAGGATGCAGAATGAAGACGTCCTCTCTGTCTCTGTCTCAGTGTCTCCGTCTCTTGGCAGAATGTCAGAGGATAATAATCAGATCAGAGTGCGTGTCATGTCAGGAAAGAATGTGGGAAACTATTTGTTTTCAAATTGTCGACCACTTTGTTAAAGAGTCTGAGGGAAGGTGTTAAATGTGACACACACACACACACACACTGGGTTTTTGTCCGGTTTCCTCACACAGTGTGAAATCATGCAGATTTAGGGACAAGGTCGACCGGACACAGGTTTGTTTGTCTCTCTGTGTCCCTGTGATGGTCTGGTGACCTCGTCCAGGCTGTGAGCCCCGCCTTACGCCATGTCAGCTCTAATTTAGAGGAAACCAGACGACGAATCACCGCAGCGTGTGATTGACAGCTGCTGTCGTTCAGGCCGAGTTGACGACAACGACGTCCACTTTTCCATCTCAGGTGTGAATGAGGAGACGTCGCCTCTCGTCATGTCAAGTGTTTCCACTGCAAGCTTTCACACACACGCCATTCACCTCAGTGATGGACACTTTTTAAAGACAATCTCACACACACGCACGTGTCCAGACCTGCCGTCACTCATGTTCCCACATGGACACGTCGTAATAATTGGACGTGTTTCCCGCTGACAGACGTGATCAGTGAGTGACGGACGTCTGCGAAACCCAAAACAAACGTCGCAGAGCTTCTTCGTTCTTCACATTCTTTGTAAATTACAGCTCCGCAGTGTCTCCGTGTCTCACAGTCTCTTTTTTCGGTCACTGGAATTACAACTAAGCGTTTGGACGAGTTAGCTCATTTATGTAGAGTGCAAATCGCCAAAATGGACGCCAAAATTAAAAATGGCTGACTTCCTGTTGAGTTGAGGCCGTGTTTATGGGCGACTTTTTTGTTCGTCTTGGCCTAAGGCATTTTTCCACCAAATTTCAGGACTAAATTTTGCCTCTGTTTTCACCTTAGGGGGTGCTATAGAGCCCTTGAGCAACACATAGGTCCGGGAACTATTTCAATATCGCATTTTCGCCAGACCTGACATCCATGCCAAGTTTCAGGAGGTTTTATGCACGTTAACCCGCCCAAAAATGACTGCAAAGCCAGTTATAATAATAATAATGTGAAGGATTACTTCACATTATTATATTTATATTTGTATATATATATATATATATATATATTATATTATATTCTATATATTTATTATAATAAAAACACAACAAGAACAATAAAGACAAGTGTGAATAAGCAGAGAATAAAAGTTTGAAATGAAGCCACGTAAACCAATAAGAATTTATTGTCACAAGCACAATTTGTTACACAAAAATAATGGAGGGTCACATTTACACAATTTTGTACAGGTCTAGAACTCAATGTACAATGAAGAGAGAGAGGCGCTAACTAAATACCGATAAACCGTTAAATATGTAGTCACATCGCACACAATATCATTAAAACCTACACAAAAGAACATGTACTGTGTGAAAGTAACACGAGTCGACATTAAAAAGTCACATTATTTACAATAAAGGAAAAAACAAAACAAACAAAAACAAACAAACAAACATCAATTTGAGATCAGTTTTTAGCAAAAAGGACTCGATGTCTGCTCGCGGTTCCTTCGTCCGTTCGTCAGAGAACATTTTACAATCCGTCATGAACAAAAAAAAAGTTTTATTCAGTCTCTTAAACAGTTTGAAAAGATTATAAAGTCATTAAGTGGAGGAGCCAGAGCTGAAGAACATCAAATAACACGAGTAAATACTGCGACTTTGCTTGGACTTTATGGCGTTTTTTTTCCCTTCTTTAATGCAGGCTGGTGAGATTAGCGGTTAGCTCCATGAAGTGCACTTTAAGCCTTAGCTTAGCATGTGTGTCTGTGATGAGTTTGTTTTGTTTCGTGTGGACGCGGAATCGTCCCGTTTTCAAGTTTCTACGTCATGAGTTTGGCGTTGGCAGCAGGTGGCGCAGGCGAGCAGCGTCTTCAGCAACACTCGGTACATTTACGCGACAAATTATCGTTAAAGTGTCTTGAAATTTCCCTTAGAAAAACATCTCAAAGACAGTGCGGTTCAACTAAACTCAAACTAGCCTGGGCGCTAAGCATGTGATCCACAGTTAGCACCCACGCGGATTTGGATGCACTAATAAAACAAAACTGCGAGAAAAACATCGCAAAATCCAGACCGGTGCATTTTATGACCGATGTGGAGACTGAAATTATGCTACGTCAGAATTCAATGCTGATAGAAGTGAGGAATGGTCGCTTGACATGCTAACAAACTAGCCACAAGCTAAATCTGCTTTGGTCTATAACATGGTCGATCAAGAAGAAAGTTAGCATATTGCCACGATTCCCTTTTAGAAAAACACATGCTAACAATTAGCTGCCCACTAAAGTTGTTTTCATCTATGATGTAATAAAACCACACCCACAAATGGCCAAATACTGACCAGACGAAAGTTAGCATAGTGCCACCTAGCATAGTGGAGTCAGACACACTAATAATAATAATAATCTGATTCCCCGACAGAAAAAAGAAGGAATGACGCACGGCATGCTAACAACTAGCCACCATGCTAATCTACTTTAATCAACAAGAAACTGCCAAATACTGACGAGATGAAAGCTACCATAGCGCCACCTGGTGTAGCAGAGATTATGGACGCAATTAATTTAACAAAAATGATTCCCTGATGGACAGGTACAGGCTAACAACTGGCCACCAGCTTACGTTGTTTTGGTAAAAGTCGTAACACCCAATACAGACAAGACGAAAGATGTCGCCACGTAGCGTTGCAAAGAAGGACACATTTTATTCATTCAGTAAATTAATTTTTTTTTTTTTTTAAAAAAAAGGGACACATGCTAGCTGCCAGCTAAAGTGGTTTTTGGTAGTAGATTGACCAGAAACTGCCAAATACTAACGAGATGAAAGTTAGCATATCGCCATCTAGCGTTGCGGAGTCAGAAACGTGTTTACGCGCTTGTTCACCATGACGCGACGTAGTTGCCGTTGTAGCTCCAATGAAGTGTTCATGGAAATGTACTGAGAGTGTGTGTGTGTGTTCATGAGCAGTGTTGTTGACTGGCGCCCTCTACAGGAGATAAGAGCTCAGCTTGTGATCTGAACTACAGCGTAACAGCAGTCTGGATTTTGCAGACGTCATTCGGAGAATCTCAACACCATTGCGACGTGACAGAAAAGCGCACCGTTGTCGTGTGACAAATTTGCGTCGTATCCGGCGGGAACACAGCATTACAGTGAATGCCCACCCATAGAGGGCGCTACAGTTCTATGTAGAGATTAAAATGTTCCAGTTGCGAGTTTCTACCTTTATCAACGTCTAAACAATCCTGGTGAGTCGACGTCGACGAGCCATGAGACGAAAAAATTTGACACCGACACTTCCCACAAACCATTGCAAATTATTATTTTGCAGTGACGGCCAACTGTTCTTCTTGAATTTAACTCGTGTTTGCGATTTATTGTAATTTGAATGTTTGCTTTGGAGCGAAAATCAAGTATTACGTGACGAGTAATCCTATGAAAGCAAACATGACAACATTTATTATCACTGTTCGTCACGTGAGGTTGCTCACTTGTTGCGCTAACAGGAATTTTACCTTAAATTTAATTTTAACCCCTTAGTTAAGATTTATGTGTACATGTTTCAAACAACATGCATAAAATGGAGTTTAATTAGTTTTCTGCCACATATCTTGCGATGTTTGATAAAACACGGCAAGTGTTACAGATGTGGCTGTAAAATTAGCAGCGACATTGCGCAAATTTGTTCTAGCCGCGATGTATATCGCGATTTGGGCCACGACAGTTTGCCATCTTTAAAAACAGTCTAGAAATATTTGGAAACAATGGTTTACAGTGCGTTAAAAAGGGGGCAATCGGATTTTTGCCGTTGCCGTAAAACATTTGCGCGCTAGCGGCGAGCTCCGCCAATCAGAAACGTTGCTTTTACAGCGGAGGATTGTGGGTAGTGAAGTGCATCTCCTTGGGATTGTGAATTAAACACTTCACCTCAAAAACAGAGTTGAAGTGAACTGTATTTCTTGAACTTGTGGCTTCAAATAACACTGATTTACAATCTCGCAGCTTGAGTCGACCTCAGATATTACGTCCAGAAACAAAAACATAAATATAGATGTCAAAAAACGTTAACTTTGCTGTGTTTTCTCCGCGTGGTTGAGCGTCGTGTCCCAGAGACACGGACACATGATCACAGTGCCTGTTGAGCAACAGCTTAAATATTTGGGGGGGGGAAACTTCACACCGGACTGAATTCCTCAGCAGATAAGTAATGACAGATTACGTGCCGCGTAACTTCTATTTACAGCTCAGTGACGCGATAGCAACATGGCCCGCGCCCAAACGCTGAGCGATCCAATAAACGTGAGATGATAAATAAATGCTTATCAGGCGGATTTTCCTGCTGACAGAAGCCGGCGAGGGTGAATTTCTCAACATGAACCTAAAATATTAATAAAGGGACAGTCTAGGGTTTGTAAAGCACTCACTCCGCCACACCAAAGTCCATAGAGAAATTAGTGATTTTAGCTCATGAGGACACAGCAGCTGCTGCTTATGTAATGTTGATGAATCTTAGTGAAGGATTTCAAACACTGAAAATCACAAAATAACACTCTACAACTTACTGATGGAGGCAGCGGTGGAACCTTTTTTTACGACCCTGACGTAAAATCATGTTTTTTCACTAACAGCCAGTGCTTTTCATGTCAGTCCCTCATAACCACATTTCAAAACCCCCCCAAATGATCACATTAACATCATAATATGACACAATTATGACAAATAATAGGCAAAATGACTTAAATCAGTGTTTTTTTTTTATGACTATTTTGAAAATGTGTCACGGCTGCTTTTGAGTTAAACCTTCACTTATCAGGTGTAATCTCGAGAGGAAGTGTGAAAAATCCAGGGATAATCTCTGCGGTCGCGCTGCTGCTGCCGCCACCGCCTGTTAGAAAAAGCTTGAGAGTGAACGTCCGTCAGAAAACGAGTACTGCATGTGTACAGGTGCAGGTCATGCTGTGTGTGTGTGTGTGTGTGTGTGTGAAAGAGTGAAAAGTGCACATCAGCCACGTGTTGGTGATCCATCACCGTACAGCACAGGTCAAAGGTTTGAGAACAGCTCGATTTTTAATGAGATTACTGCGAGCAGGGAACAAATACAGGAAGCTGACCAAACAGTCTTCATTTGTTCGGCTCATTTGAAATCATAACTTCAAGCATTTCATTCGTTCCACAGCCTTGGTGAGGTTTTGTTACTCTCCCACACCAAAGTCCATAGAGAAAATCATCGTTTTTAAGCCTGTGGAGACACACGAGCTGCTGCTCTATCACAAGCATGTTTGGTAAAGGTTTTGTCACTCACGTAAATCCAAACTAAGAATTTCAAACGCCGACTTCACAAAATGATACCAGTGAACGTACCGACGGCAGCGGATTAACGACTCCTGTGAGCTGTGATGTTTTTCTCCATGGACTTCTGAAGAAGAAGAAAGCAAGTATTTTTGCTGATTTCGGCATTATTTTTTGTTTCCGTTGGCCAGTTCTGCTTCGTACCATTCAAAAGGTTTTTTCCACTGAAGTTGAAATGAGGAAATCTAAACAAAAACAGGTTGTTCTTAAACTTTTGACCCGTTCTTTAAAAGAGAAGACGAGAGAACATGAGAGATGAATACAAACATTAGTCCAGTTCTGAGAGGGGGAGTGATAGAAAGGGAGAGGAGGGGGGTTACTCGGAGAAGGGTGGGAACATGCCGAGGTCAGCAAAGTCCTCGATGTTGTAGTTGGCTGTTCCCTGGGTGGGATCTCCAGCCATGGGTAACATGTCCTGCGGAGACACAGGGAGGAAGGGTCAGGGGTGTGCTGAGGACACGGTGCGGCTCTTATCAGACAAATCACACACACACACAGCCAAAACCAGCAGCGTCTGAGGCTACATCCTCACAACTCTACGTCCAAAGCTGCTCCCTCAAACTTTCACCGTCCACACTTTCACCGAGTGTTTTACAGCTTTTACTGCAATATTGAAAACACCAGTGACACCACTTTAGTTTTGAATAGTGAGTCAAAAGTCACCGTGAATTATTCACAATGGTGCCAACTGTTAGATTTCGGGTGATTTTCTGACAACATACAGTATCTGAAATCCTTTCAACGTCCTCAAGGTGTGTCCACACTATTCAGTTTTCATTCAAATCAAAGTGTGGAGATTTTCTACAGTTAACTAACATCATTTAAGTGTAAATTTCAGGCTGCATCCACACTACTGAGTCCTTCTGTTCTCGACCTGGTGTCCACACTAGCCTGAAATCTGAGAAGTTAGAAAACACCTTTTTTTTTTTGCTCCATTTAGCTTGGACACAATAATACATCTACATTATCGACATTCACTTCCTGACTTAATCCGGATTAAATTTTGAAGTTCACACTAACGCATAAACTTTCACCGTAGTTAATTCTTGTTATGAGAACTTGAGTAGTGAGTAACTTTTAAGTTTTCAGGTGTGTTAGTGTGGATGCAGAAAACGGCAGACGCTGCACTGAAATGTGTTTTCAATTCATTAAAATGAAAACAATGTAGTGTATTAATATATATGTATATATGTATATATATATATATATATATATATATATATATATATATATATATATATATATATACACACATATATGTATGTACATATATATATACATATACATACATATGTACTGTATATTTGAGAGGACGTATAAACTAAAAACACACCTGTACACATAATGTATTGTAGTAACGGTGTTCCTTAGACCTAAACAGGTGTACACCTGGTTTTATGGTTAGGGATAGAATTCGGTTCAGGTTCTTTGTGTCCTCACTAGGACCGCTGTACTAGAATGTGTGTGTTACCTGGAAGACTTCTGTCTGGCTGGGGTTGGGATGTGTGTGTTGTTCCCCGGTCTGCTGGGAGTGATGCTGATTCTGCCACTGGGACCAGACCTCACTGGGACGACCCTGGAACTGGGCTCCACTCTGACTGCTCTCCCCCGACACATCTGGAAACACACACACACACACAGAGTGAGTGAGCGTGTGAAAGAGGAACACACACACACACACACACACACACACACACACACACACACACACACACACACACACACACACACACACACACACAGAGAGTGAGTGGCGTGTGAAACACACACACACACACACACACAGATCGAACCACCTTCTTCATCTTCTCCACCTGATGGACGGTTGTGATTATTCCTCACAACCATGATTCACAGAGCTTCAGTCAGAGGTTCAATGAGCATCAGTTTGCATCACAAAGACGCCAGAAAAACAAAAATAGCTTCAGTCTATCGTCTTTTTTTTAAACATTTGGAGGACACTCCAGCGCTAAACTGTCACCGTTCAGTCTCCAAGACAAACAGACGAGACACGAGTGGAAGCGTCGTTCTCGTGTTGGCAGACGTGCGGCTCAACTTGAATCTCAACATAAATCTCCGTCTGAGGGACGACGACCAGCTGACGGCGGCCTGGAGGCTTCCCTCGCTCCTCGTCTCATGTCTGACATAAACAAACGCAAATGTGAGACACGGCGTCTGTTTCTGTATAAAAGTGCGTCTAAGTTTGGCCTCGTGGAGTTCCTCTAGTCGTGTTTACTATGTTGAATGTACGGCTGCAACGACAAATGTGAATATTTTCTGGTTTCTTTGCTCCATGTAACAAAGAAATCCATGCATTTTGTCCACTGCCAGCTCCCATTGTTTCTAAACACCTCATTATGACCCGTTAAACTCCTGACCCGTCAGACGAGGTGCAGGTCTCAGCTGAGACCTGACAGCTGATTTAAGGAAAACCTCGGCCAAGGTTGTAAAAAAGCGATTTATGAGATTACGTGATGACCTCACCGATGCTACAACACTGGGAGGAAAAACAACACTGGCTTTCTAGGATGTTCATCGTATTTTGTTCAATGATGACATGATTTAATAACTCGTACACACACACACACACACACACACACACACATGTGTATGTAGTTACAATGCAATAGTCAATTTAAAGAGTTAAAAGTGAACTGAGGTTTTAACCTGCTAGATACAAGTCATGTTGAAATCTGCGTATATACAACAGCTGGTACATTATTTATATGACTTTACATAAGATTTAAATTAAAATGGATGTAGACTGTGTGCACAAAATGAATAAATAAAAAAACTCGCTGTTCATCTCAGACAAACTTAAAAACTTAGAAATCACTTAGAGTCGTTTTGGGAGGTTCCCAGAATTCTAAGGTAAATATGTTTTGTACTGTTCAAATTTCAAAATGTAAATGCTTAATTTCTTATTCATGTGTTTTTCTTCACTTTAAACTGTTATATACACTCTTGTAACATGGGATAAATAGAAATTTCTGGCCCTTTTATGGGTAAAATAAGCAAAAAATAAAAGGCCAGGCGGACGTTTTGAGGCTTTGGTGTTAAAGGGTTAAAGGAAACTTCTCACTCTTTCACAGTAAAAACACTCAGATCTATGCAGATACAGACAAAAACAAACCGAGGCAGCGCTGACAACAGACACACACACACACACACAAAAAGTAATTAACCAAACATGAGGGAGGACGGTCGTGTAAACATGAAGAGATAAGAGAACAACAGCAGCTCGTCATAGACGTGAGTGAAGGCTGAAGAGCAGCAACACAGAGAGAAAGAGATGAGCAACACTGTGTTCCTCCCTCATAACAATGTGACACGAAAACAAATCAGACCGAGAGCGGGAAAAAAGAAGAACAAATAAACGAGTCAGTCACAGAGAGAGAGAGAGAGAGAGGGAGGGAGAGAGAGAGAGATAATCCATTTGGATAATGTGTGTTTCCATTAAAAGGCCATCAACTAGTAGCAAAGTGGACATGCTTTATTCCTGCAGCTAAGTGGACAACAAACAATAAAAGTCCTGAGCAGCTGGTTAATGAGCCATCGTTGACACACACACACACACACACACACACACGCACACACACACAAAAAAAACCTCAACTTTTACTTCTCCACTGTCCGACTTTCACTCACACTCTGGTGCGAGGAAAGAAACGATGTGTTTACGAGTGTTTTGCTCCTTCAGAATAAAATGCCACCGCGAGTGCGCCACCCTTTCCTTTTAACGACAGAAATCGGCACTCGTTTGATGTGAAAAAGTGAAACTGACATCACACGCCGGGTCAGAACACCGGGTTCCGCGTGGATAGAAAGTCGATCCAATACAAAGTCGTAGATGAAGATTAACGATGAAGACGTGGACTCACCGAAGGCCGTGCTGCGGTTCGTCAGTCCTGAGTACGCGTTGCCGCTTGGAGAGGAAGTGGCGGGCGACGACAGAGGACTGTAGGAGGCCGGGTCCGTCTGGTAGCTGTGGCCGGAGCCGATACCAAATGGACTGGACTGGGCTTTACTGGACTGCAGAGCAACACAGACGCTGGTTACATATACAGACAAACAGCTATTCTGACAATGCATTTATCCGTCTGTGAATATTTCCTGGTTTCTTTGCTCCAAATAAGAAAAGAAACCATGAAAATGTAATCCTTTTTGGACAAAATAAGACATTTTATGCAGATAAATAGTCATAAATTAACAGATGTGTCGATTATTATCTGAATTAGAGCTATTTCAAGAGTTTCCGGGATTTTTCAGCTTCTTAAATGTGCACATTTTCTTTGGCTCCATCTTTGGCTGCATCAACCAAATCATTCAAACTGATAGACATCATCATTTTCAGCTTTGAAAAACACTGATAATCTGACATTTTCTGGATCAAACGATCACTCAATTCAATCGAGAGAATAATAAACGGATCAATCTAGGATGAAAATGACTGCACGCTGAATGAAGACAATATTAATTGAAGCCAATTAGTTCATCTACAACTTTGCCACTCGTGACAAATGATGTGAAACATAATGAGGATCCAGTTTCCGCCGGTTTTATCACTCATTATCTGGACAGTCGCAGTTTCATGACGGACTTCTGAACTGTTGACACCTGACACAGTGAACGGTTTCCTGGACGCGTCTCATTTGACTCGCGTTGTATGTAAACACGCACAGATGCCACTCTGTCTGCTCCCGAGGACACAATGTCTTCAGTTTGACTCGACAGATGTTTCAGGCACGAGCAAAGACTCACGTCTCACTCTCAGGTCTCTGCATCGACTCACCTTCATTTAAACAAAGACCTTAACCATCGACAGTTAATGTCTCACCATAAACTTCAGTTCAAATCTTAGTCCTTAACCAGTTCCCTCAGAAATGAGGCTCTGACTCATGTAGACCAGGTTCTGGTCTACATGAGGACTACTGGTCCTGACAAGGTCAGAAAAATGGATGATTTTAAATTGTCTGTTGCTGAATCTTCTTATCAGAAATAAAGTCTTCTGTGAGTTTGTGTGTGTGTGTGTGTGTTACCTGTCCAGAGAACGGGGGTCGGTTGCCTGACCAGGCCACCTGGCCCGGGTTGAGCTGCCTGGAAATCTGAGCTAGATTCTGATTGGAGGAACCGGACGGCTGGATGTCGTTCACACCAGGGACGTGGATCACAGAGGAACTGTGTGCACAAAAATAGAATATTTAGACTTTTCCAGGACCAATTCCCTCGCACTCGAGGACTGAATGTGCTGACACAGCTTCAGACGGGAGGTCTTCGTCCACGATGACGTCCACTTTTGCATCTGCACAAGTGATTGTCCTCGGGATCTTGGGTCAAAAATCTGTCTTTGTCATTTTTCTTTGATGACACCCAGGCATCACGTCGTCTCGCCGCTCGCAGAAGTACCTGCTCTGACGTCGACAGACTGCCGGCCACTGATCGGTCAGAGAGTGTCGTCACGAGCGCGACGTCCGACACAAGATCAGTTAAAAAGTCATTAACGTTAATCTACAACATTTAGGAAAGGAAAATGTCTAAAATGTCAATATTTAACAGAGGAGTCTGGTGGATTCAAACGTATTTCAGTTCAGTGACCGTGTCAGACACGACAAACTGTTACTATGGCGACCCCGCCGACGCTGAGGAGGAACTATGGAGTCGACAGAAAACGACGCGAGTGATTCCAACCCGAGTCGGGTAGCGGTAACTGTATAATGGAGGAGCGCCATTAGTCGGGCAGCTGAAGCTGGACTCGGCGCTCTCTGTCACACATCACAGACACGTACCTGAAGCTTTTGCCAGAGTGTCCCTGCTGGAAAGGAGAACTCTGCGAGTAGAGCTGCTGTCCTCCAGCCGTGGAGGAGGGAACCATCATCTTCTTATCTCCCGCTGAACACACACACACACAGAGTACAGTCAGCATGAAAGAAATAACAGCTGTCATGGGCACAAATTTAAACCAGCAACTATTAGGTCATGTTTTGGAGTGTGTGTGTGTGTGTGTGTGTGTGTGTGTGTGTGTGAGTCGTACAGCCAGAGATGCCAGTGTACATCTCAGCAAAGCGTGGGTCTCTCTCCTGAGAGAACAGGGCCTCCGTCTTGTCGATGCTCTTCCCCGCCTCGTGGACGCCGCTGCTGACATTGGCGACAGGGACCTGAGGGAGTGAATGGAGAGTCTGAGATTATGGGATGTCGTCATGTCACGGTAAAGTATCTGCGGTGATTTGTTTTCTGTCCGAAAGTCTGCGAAGGCGTTGACAATCATCTGATCCCTCACACTTCTTTCATTTTGAGCCTAATTATTTGCACATATTTCAGATTATTTGCTGTCGTGACAGTTTGTTCATACCGCTAAAATGTCTGCTGCATTTATACAAAAAAAAAACAACGTCCAAAAGGTCCTTCGGTCGGAGACCGTTGTGTTACCTGGGACAGATCGTAGGCGGTCAGTCCGTCTCTCTGGTGAACCTCCAGCTCCGCCTGCTGCTGCTGCTGTAACTGCCTGAAAAACACAACAAGACCTTCTGAAATCCTGGACCCAGTGTACAGTGTACTATATTAATAAGCCCTCTTATGACCAATCACCATAATCAGGTTTGATTTCATGGCTGTAGAAATGTCAACATGAGTGAGTTCTTCTGCTCCTTGTTCCGCCAATTCAACCGTTTAGGAATTATGGTTCCGAGAAGCTGACGTCACCAACGTGTGAATCTCGTCTGTGATTGGACGCTCGTTCCACAGAGGTCCTGAGGGGCTACCGTAATGTCAAGTATGTGGGCGCAATTAAAGCTCTACATGTATTTCTCTACTTTCCAGGATCCATCCATTCATCTTTTACCACTTTATCCTCCACATGAAGGTCTCCACAGGGGGGTGATGTACCAATCTCAGCTGACGTAGGGTCACGCCCTGGACCGATCGCCAGTCCGTAGTTTTTGGAATTTTCGGTAACGAGACGTACGCATGACAACACCCCGCCAACGACGACAGCATGGTCACAGAAGTGTTTAAACGCTTGTGTTAAATCCTGCGACGATGGGACAAATTGCGCCCTCTGCTGCCACCAATTTAACGCGCATATGGAATTCTGGGTAATTCTTAAAGCAATCTTGTCTTACTTGATGTTTTCATGAAGTTAACCACGTGTTTTTGCGTTTTTGACAGCGTAGCGAGTACAAACGCACACATGTCGCAGTATGTAGATGAGGCATTTTTTTGTGTGGATTTTGTAAATGAAAATGTTTATGCGCCCTCACGCTTGACACATTTTATATTTTATTTGACTCGCACGTACAGTTTGCTTTAATCTCCTATTTTTCTACTTCTCATATTGACGAGTAACTGCCTGAAACTGTGCTGTTGTAAAACAATCATTTTCTATCTGTGTGTGTGTGTGTTCAGGAAATGTTAACATGGAAAATATCAATTTGTGAGATTTTGACTTTGTTTTTGCCATTTAAATCCTTTACGGTGACTTTGCGCTTCATAGAGTTGTACAGATAAAAGATAAAAGCAGGTTTCTTTACTAACAGCTGCTCGACGACCTGTGATGAGTGCGACGAGGCCCAGTCAGAAAGCAAATATGCAGAACTGCATCAGGGTCAAGGTCACCGGGTTTCCTGCCTGTTCTGAAAATACAGCCCAAAACTCTCCAATCAGACACAGCAATGTGGACACCAGGTGTTTGTTTGTTATCCATCTACACGACATGGACTAAAGGATGGGTCCACACCTGTTAAGTATTGTTTTCAGGCTCCTCGTCTCCAGTGAAGGACAATTTAACACTTTCAGCATCCAAAGACGTTTTTGGACAATGTCGTGCTTCCTAAACTTTGTAGACACGGTTTTGACGACTTTGAGTTTGATGTGGAAGAACCCGCACAGAGCCCTGACCTTTAACCCCCATCGAGATGAAATGGAACAGAGATTGTGAGCCAGACCTCATCCAGGAACACTTGAAAAACCTCAAGGTATAAGTACTGTATATGTATTTGATTTACAGTCACCTTTGGTGTAGTGGTCAGGTGTCCCAATACCTTTGTCCATATAGCGTATCTATTTATTTATTTATTTAATATATTGAATATGATTTATTTGAATTCAGAAATGTAAATGAGTAAACTGACAAATTACTAACATCCATTTTTATTATACTTTAAGTGAAGACTTAAAGTCTGACTGACTGACTGATTATCATTATTTTTTTTAAGAATATTTTTATTACATTTTCAGATAAAATTATTTACAATTTATTTGGATTCCCCATTAGCTATGCCCTACAGCACGGCTCGTCTTCCACTTTAAAAAATGGGCGACATTTAATACAAGTAAATAAAAAAAACACAGTTGAAAACATACAAAAACATATTGCACACACTCCTGCAGTTATAATGTATTTAATACTAAGGTAATGAGGGGGAACAAAATGTGCTAAGTAAAAACTACAGCAGGAATATTCTGTTTTATGTAGATTGGCTCTATTTAATATAGATAAAAGAATATAGATTCAACTGTTCCACACTGAAAAAACCTCTGTTTTGAACAGTTTTCTTCATTAAATCAGTCAGCAACCAGCTTGACGTGTCATATGTGCAACACAAAAGTCAGTTAACAGTAGTTTTTTGCAGACAAATTCTGACAAATTGTTCCAAATAATGATTTGAATGTACAGGAGAAGGCGTGGATTTATAGTTTGGATAGTTGTTGATGAATCTCAAGCACATTTGTACAAACTTAAGAATTTTTAATAATAATTAAAAAAAAGAAAAAAAGATTGATACATCACACTATGTACATATATTAAATAACATCGGTATATTTTTGGTCTATATCCCGATATATTTGAGATGCATGTAGATATAAAGCTGCACAAATTCTGCTATAACACAAATAATTAAGTGTTATCAAGTGACTTTATTAATAACAACTGTGTCAACTACATGTAATTTGTTGTGTTTAGTTAAATGTGTTTCACAAATGTATGAAACACGATGATTATGACAATGAAACAGCCTTCATTTAAAATCATGACAGGACGACGCCTTGCCTCATGTCATGATTGCTCAGCTCCACGTAGAGCTAGCGCGGCCGCCCTGTTTCCGTAGAGTTTGAAAGTTTAACTCTAATCACTTTTGAACGCAATCTTAAGCAAAGTAAATAAGTAATGGGAGGATTAAACGGAAACGAGGGGGGAACATGTGAATGTGCCTTTAATGAGGCAGTGCAACAGTATAATGTGTCTGAGTGCACGAGCAAAGAGTCTGCAGCGGCAGCAAAGGAAATTTGCTCTCAAACAGGTTCTAATAGAAAGAGAGGGCATTTAAATATCAGAGCGTGGTGTGAATAAATAAAGCTCCCCCCGAATACAAAGAATAAAGACGGCATAGGGACTTTTTATAATTGCTATGTACAGAGCGTGTGCTTGTGTGGCTGCCTGCTTGAAAGGGGCTCTGACTCCCTGTGGACAGAAGTAATTTACCGTCGCCCGTACACTGTGATCTCATTATATGAGTCACTATAGCTGAGGATAAAAAAGCCAGATCAGGATCGGGCCGCAGCTTCGGGTCCCTCTTTACCATAGGAGGCCAGAACAATGCATGCGTTCCTGCCGACGCCGCACTGAGCCACACATTAATGTCACGCTTCGTTCGTTAGTTAGTTAGTGCTGCTCAGAAAAGACACACACACACACACACAGATAAGTCGGGATGTTTTAAAAGCAGAACCATGCAGGATTTTTTTACCCTAATTTAACAGCTTTGGATTCATATGGCACAGTTCAAGCTCTACTCTGTACCCGGTGTTTTCTTTAGTTCCTGCTCTGACGAGGTTCCAAGCGAGCTGAGCCGATGCTAAAATGGGACGTCGACAGACTGCCGGCCACTGATTGGTCAGAGAGTGTCGTCACAAGCGCGACGTCCGACGCGAGAATCAAAGCGAACAATGCCGAACTGCAGCTGTAGTTAAACTTAAGTTGAAAACGTGTGATAATCTCCAACATAAATGTCTAAAAATCTCAATATTTAACAGAGTTTATCGTCTTCAGTCTGATCAGAGCTAAACATAGGGCTCCCACATCTTAGTCATCAAATTCGAGTACGTTTCAAGGACCAATTTCCTCAAATTCAAGGACCAATTGTGCCGACGCGCCTCAAGACGGGAGAGGCGTCCACTTTTATCTGGACAACTGATTGTCCTTGGGATCTCGGTGAAAAGTCAACGGCACGGAGAAGAAGAGAGACAGTGTCCACAACACAGCAAGTAATGATGGCTCCACGTTTGTCCTGCGCGGGCCTCGTCCACGTTCACTGAGCAATGCAGGGCATGAAACAGTAGGTGGTGTCGTAAACAAACAACAGAGACATGGATTTACCTAAATATCAACTTGTTATCACTTGTTTCGTGGGCAAAGTTGTGGCTCCTTCAGTGACCGATATCTTTTGCATTTCTTATCCAAACAGCCTCAAAGTTGGCACTGCACACACTGGTGTCCTTGAAGCATGTGAAGCGAAGCGTTGAACAGTTATACTCAATTTAAAAATGACAAATTAAAATTCGCAAAATTTCAAGGATCTCAGGACCCGTGGGCACCGTGTTTATCGCTCTGTATCAAACACAAATCACAGAGCGACATCAGTGACGCACATGTGTCCTCTACAACTGTGTCTCATCCAGCTCCAGGTCCACAGGTGAGACACGTGTAACCAGAGGGAACAACACTTGCACCGCTGGCACGCGCGCTGCTCGAACACGCCGCACCTGAGCACACACACAGATGTTCACACACGGCGCGAGCTCACCTGCCCGGGCGCTAACAGACAGCTCATTAATGTGCACTCTCAACAGCCTTACGTGCTGCACACACACACACACACACAGGCGACATCACGCACACACAGGTACGCGGGTATTAAATCATGCTGCATGCGAGAAAACCATCTGCTTCTGAACTCTACGTTTCTGATAAATGAGATTGTGACATCATAAATCTAACACATACACTGTTAACTCTGTGTCTCCTGCCACCTCCGCCTGAGGGAACTGCTGGCAGAGATTCATGGAGGTGATAACCCCCCCCACACACACACACACACACGCACACAAGCTGTGTGTTTACACTAGTAATTGGTTGAGCTCACAGCAAATCTTAACCGAGGTTGGCGGCAGAGAGCTCACGCAGGTGGAACAGGACAGGAAAAGCTCGACCTGAGGTCATTTCCTCCACTGCACTAGTGTTTGTCCACACGTAAAAAGACGGAATGGAACAATCTCTTTCTTTGTCGTTTGAGGGGAAAAACTTTTCCGTAAAGTTTCAGGAAATGTCCTGATCCACACGAAACCTCACCAGAACGACTCTAAACGCTGTAGACGCTGAGCACGCACGCCGTGTGCCAACTTAACTGAAGCTTTATTTTGAAAATACTGCACTGTATTCAATCAAAGGAGACAGAATAAGAAGCGAGAGCGACTAAAGGAAAGAAAATAAAAGTCGCCATAAAGTGACAAGACCAAACGACGACCAAGATAGTGACTATTGTCGCTTTTCCACTATACAGTTCGAGTACGTATTAATACCCCCCAAAAGTGCACACACCATGGTTGACATCAAATTCAAGGACTTTTCCAGGACCAATTCCCTCAGATTCAAGGACTAGAATGTGCTGACACAGCTTAAGATGGGAGGGGCAACTTGTCTTCGTCCATGATGTTGTCCACGTTTATTGATTTGCAGCATCTCTCTTTTAACTTTACTCGCTCGTTGTTCTGCACGGAATCTCACGTCAGCGGCCCGAGAGAGAGAGAGACAGCAGACAGTGTCCACAACACCGCTAGTAATTATGACTCCCCGGTTGTTCTGCGTAGGCCTAGGTGGCGTCGTAACAAACAAGGGAGACATTAACCTAAACATCATATCTTAACTTGTTGGTGGGCACGGTTGTGGCTCTTTCAGCAATACATCTGTCGCATTTCTACTGATATCTCTTGCATTTCTTATCCAAACAACGCCAAAGTTGGCACTGCCCACACTGGCGTCCTTACTAATTCACTTGCCAAGTTTGAAGCCGGTGAAGCGAAGCGTTGACCAGTTATACGATTAACCGCCACACAGACATTTCTACAGTAGACAGCCGCTTCAGGCGTCACATGATCGCGCAGACGAGACATTTTTTTCACCCTGTGTTTGACAGGTAATAACGACAGCTCCACAAGAGAGACGAATGATTCTTATCAGTCCGCACTATTTGTCTGCCTTTCCTTCACCCTTCTCACCGAGCCTCTCACAGTCGCCTGAAGGCAACACGTAGGCTTCGTGCTTCATCTCTCACAAGACAAATACCGTCACTGTACATCAGCTGGTTAAATGTTACACACAAACTACAACGCTGCACAAGCACAATAAACCTGTTTAAATTCAGATATTTGTTTCTAGTCACGCGAGTTTGACGGCAAAACAGCAAAAATGAAGACACGTTTTTTTAATTCCATCGCTGTCTGAAGGGGACACTGTTTTCGTGTTTTGATCATTTAACATAAAGCAGTTTTGTGATTAAGACTGAAGTAACAGATAAATAATTTGTGAGACACAAAACTGAAAACATTTCATCAATGATTGCATTGAATGTAAAAATAGTGTGTATCTTTTCCCACAAGGCAGCAGCAGCAGCACTAAGCATTTACTAAGTGTCTTTTTGCAGACGTGGTGACATTTACGAGGTTTCTTGAATGCATCTTGTCGCCGATTCTCTCATCTTAATGTACAGTAGATCCCGCAGAAGTGATGAAGTGATCTGCTCTGGCGAATCGACTATCTTCCCGTAACATTTATTAAGGCGGCGACACTTCTTAACACTGAGATCCGACATGCAACAGGCTACAAGACTCAGCGAGGACAAACACAGGCGGCAGCTCAGTGGAGCCGAGCAGCAGAGTTTACCGAGACGCTGACTCAGCACGTCGCATCACATTTACAACAGTAAATGCCTTGAGCAGTGTCAGCTCTGGATCATCGTCAGTGTTATTCCTGGCTCTGCTGCAGAAGCAGCGGCAGCAGCAGTGTTCACACTGAGAACACAGCGAGAGGAGAGAGAGGAATGAGTGGCATCAATGACACCTCAGGAAAAAAAAAGAAGCTAATTCCCTACCCAAGGATGTGCTGAACGAAAGTTAAATATATCATCCCGCTGGACGAGCGCTCCAAGGTTTGGTGTCATTATGGTTTTTTTCCACACCTCACTCACCTGGAATACTGGTTTATAATCCACTAACTAGAAGTTAACTTTGCTACACGTTTCACACGTACAAATGTAGCTGTGACTAAAGGAAATAACACTAGCAACGTCACAAACACAGCATATTTGACATGTATCTGTTGCTAAGACAACTGCAGTGTCAATATCATTAAAAAATACAACAATAATAATAATAATAATAAATACCTCCCAGCACTAGAATAATGTACCGCTAACTTTGTGGTCTTCAGGTAGATTAGTTCCTTCTATTGCAGTGGCTAATGGGATTTTAAGTATTTTCTTTCCTGTTTTGGTATTTTCATCGGCTGAGAGGAAACTGTTGACATTTTATACAACAGCGATTGTGAACCAGACGTTATCAGGCCGTGTGTGTGTGTGTGAGGGACCTACTTGACGTTCGTGTTGGTGCAGATGATGTACTCGATCTCGTCAGAGTACGGGTTCTGGAAGGTGAAGCTGCTCGTTCGGATCAACATCCACTCCCGGTTCTTCATTCGGAAGCGATACATCACGGACAGGACTTGTCCCTTCAACTTCACCACCTGCAAGAAAAGCAAAGTTACTGCTGATTATTATTGTTCCTGGAGGTGAAAAGTCAAAGTTGAGGACAACATGACATTGACGTCGTTGGACTTTTCACACTTTGAGGCGTTCACTGAGCAGTGATGTTTTCAAAGTCTACGTGAAACCATTTTACCAGAGAACTTAGCATCCCTTTAGCGAGGGGACTCAAGTATTTCGGGTTCTTGTTAATGGGTGAAAACTAGTGTAGATGTTGTACCACACTGTTGCAATCAAGAACAAGAGAACTCCATGTTCTGACCTGATCTCACCTGCATCCATGAGCTGTGGGTAGTAACTGAAACAATGGGACTGCAGGCTCGAGCAGCCAAAACGAGGCTGCACTCAGCGTCACAGATAAAAGGGGAGGAGCTTAAACATCATCGGAGTAGAACCCACAGCTTCTTTGCCTTCAAAAGGAGACAGCTGAGGTGCATATGCTTGGACCACTTCCTTTAAAGGTCTTTCGAGCAGGTCCCACTTGTAGGAGACACTGGGGTGAGACCCAGAACCAGCTGGGGATGGGGATTATATATCTATCCATCACCTCTCCTAAAAAGGCCTTGGAATCTTCTAGGAAGAGGTGAAAAGCATGGCAGTGTGAGAAAACGGTGAGAAAACCCAGCTCCAAAGACCTCCATGACCCGAAATGAATGACTGAATCCATAACTTGGCAAAGAACATTAAACATTTTTTTGTTTTGGTAGAAGACAGGGAGTAGATAACAGAGAGTTATGGAGCAAAATATGTCAACAGAAGTCACGACAAGACAGTTTCCCCGATTTATCCTGCCAGCTCTAATCTCGGGATTGTAACCGAGTGAAGCAGCGGGAGAAACTCTGGATAATCTGGAGACGGCACCTGGAGGCTCCAGTTTCAGACCCATCCAAGGAATTTGATATTTACAATTTGTCAACAAAAGCAGTTTTAAGAGGCTGGAATGAGAAGTTTTGAAGCCATTTGAAGACATATCACTTTCTAAGTTTTGGATTGAGCAGTTTCTGCCGTGTCTGGCTGATGGTGATAAATCCTGAGCTCCTGATCTTCCTCCCGACTCATCCAATCACTCCGCTAACTGTCAGTGCAAGTAATGACAGCGCTGCACTTCTCTCTCTCTCTCTCTCTCCCCCTCTCTCTGAAATGAACTGCTGTGGACGGCCAGAGCAGCTGCCCTCATGACCACACAGGACAGAAATAATCAGTGAACACAAAGGGAAATAATCCGTGATGACCCGGCGCGGTCTGAACGGAGCTGCTACGCTGATAAATGGGTTACGCAGATCCTGTGACTAAATAAAGAGACGAGCGCCCACATGAGCAGATCAAATAAAACAGATAAGCACAACAAATGAGCCTGATCAACAGATACCCACATTAAATAAAGTAATTACCCATGTCAAAGAAAGCAGCTACCCAGATCTAATCAACCAGATACCAGGATACCACTCTCTTCCACTCTCTGTGTCAGAAATGGTTCCGTAAATTGAGTATGAACTGTTCTTTGCACGGTTTAATGTCACATTATCCACACTGCTGCGAGACTCACAAAGCACTCTGCTAAAAATGATGTGAAGTTATGAAAAGGGACGGCACGGTATCACAAACTCCAGCATCCACTGATACCAATATCAGGCCGAGACGGCAATTTCTTTTTTTGGCATTTTTAACTGTGGAACTTTTAAGTCTGTACAAGGACGGCGTCCTACCTGCTGAAAGCTTTCTCTCAGGTGACTCTGGTCCTCAGGATGACAGAACTCCAGAATGTCTTTTCCTAGCAGGTCCTAGAGGACAGGAAAAAAAGATTAAGATTTGAGAAGAAGAAGAAGAAAGTGTGCAAAGAAAAGAGGAGAGAGGGAGGAAGTAACAGCAACATGACGGCTCCAATCGACATTTATTCATATGAGACTCATATAGTACCTAAAGTGCTTTAAATAATATTTAAAGGATTTCAAGGACCCATGGGAACCCTGTGAGATTTAAACGCCTTTTTCATTTGCGGCTACCTTGAAATCCCTGAGGGCAAACAACTAAAAAAGGGACTGGCTAATGTTTGAGCAGCAGTTCTAAAGGCCCTCATCTCGCCTCGCCACAGCACAACAAAAAAAAGGTACCTACTCAACGTGGGCGGAGTCATCAGTGCATGGCTGCCGTTTACAGTGTAACTGAATCACTAGAATTAGTTAATTAAAACTATTTGTTCAGTACTTCCTCCATGACCGCTAAATACACCAGACTCCTCTGTTAAATATAGAGATTTTAGACATTTCCCTGGTAATTGTTGGAGATAAACCCACGTTTTTAGGATTGTTAAGTCTTTTTAACTCATCTACACTTCGGCATTTGATTCTTGTGTCGGACGTCTCTTCCCATGACGGTACTTGGACCAGTCAGCGGCCGACAGTCTGGCGACACAGAGTATCGGCTGAAAAGAAGTACCTGGTACTATGGTAGTGGAAAGGCAACTTAACCGTGCCGTGCCGAGGCGAGTAGAGCCGGTGGAAACACGCCATTAGTGACATTTGGTGCGTATCGTCCACATACAGAGGATGACCACAGTAGCTTTTACAGACATTTGCGCTCTGCAGCGTCTACGGAGAACGTCCGTGTTTTAGCACGCGAGACACAGCAGATCAAAGCCGCAGTGTTTTTATAGACATTAGCTCCGACTGTCACTCTGTGATGAATTCACCACCAAACACTGAGCTCCGAGCTGTGTATGAATCATTCATCAAGCCATTAAATACGAGTTAGAAGAGAGAAGTGATTAAGTGTCGGGCACAAAGCTTTCTTTAAAAGGTGAGCGCGGATGCAACTGCAGCAGATGACGCGGTGTCGTCGAGACGAGTAAATGGAAATGCCCGACGTTTCATTTAAAAAGTAAGACGAATGCTTTTTGCAGGAAGAAGAAAAATGTGATCCGTGGGGAATCACTGCGTAGGTTAAACAACTCCTCCAGAGTGGATTTGCCGTAACTGATAATGTAAGAGAAACAAATGGCAGATTTGGCACAATCATTTATTCATTTCCTCGGCTTTTCTGTTGAGTAACAAAGCAAAAGTCTCTCCCGACTGTTTCCAGAACTTATCCTGCCAAATCTCTGGATTACAACCGAGTAAACTCGTGTAAGAAAGCATCAGGAGAAACCCTCGATAATCCAGAGACGCCGTCCTCCTTCACCTAGATACTCGGGATTCTCCAGATCTATCACATGGACAGATGGAAGAACTGTATCGGCTGAAACCTGCGATAAATCTCAGCTTATAAAACCAGACATTATCCAGAGTCCACGTCTGAGAAATGGCTGTTTCGTATCAGAGCGAGCGTGAAGCGCGTCTCATCCATTTTCTGCTGCCAACGTGGTGCCGTCGTGTTTACAGCTACAAGAGGAAGTGATGAAAACAAACATGGAGGATGCATAAGCAGATCAAATATGATCAACTATACTACAAAACCCTGAACATATGGTGTAATATATGCTCATATTTCCCTGTTTGGAAGGGTTCTCTGTGCAGCTGGACCAAAAACCTGAGGAAAAGCTTGTGAACGATCAATGCCTCGGCTGCGTGCTGTGAATATTAATGCACCGCAAGGACGAAGCAAAAATATGCTCCTTCTGTGGAAGTTGAGAGAGAGAAACACTCGTGTCTACATCATGAATTTAATCCTCTCATCTCACCTGAGGCTGATAACCGATGACGTTGATACAGCGAGGGTCAACGAAGGTGATGACACCGTCCGAATTGTGACGCGACAGGAACTCTGTGGGCACCGACAGGCCGTTCATATCCATGGAGACAGGAGAGCTGGTCACCTGAAGGAAACACAGACATTTATATATAAATGAGATTTATCTTTCTACAGTGTTTGTGTTGGTTTGATCTCTCCATCTCTTTCCTCTTGTGTTTTGTTTGCTTTCTCTTTAGTTACAGAGGGTTCACAGGGATTCAAAATGGGGCAGAGTGAAAGGCCAAAATCAAGGATATTTCACAAAGAAATCTATTAAAAGATGTATGATTCAGACAGGCAGGTTGGTAGCCTTCAATTAACCAGGGGAATCAAACCTTCCTTAACCTAGAAATGACAACGCTCCCAAACGTCTTATTTTATCCACAAACAAAAATTAAACAGTTTAGATGATTTTCTTTGTAACATGGAGCAAAGAAAACTTGTTTTAATTAATAATAAAAAAGAAACTCAAAACGTAATGATTATTAAAACGAATGAAAAGTAATAAAAGTATGGATATATATTAAATAAATAGGAGAGTTGGTTGTTTTAGTAAGTGATTCATAGGATTCAAAGTTGTTTTGTCCATAAAATCCAGAAAGTGGTGCAAAGATGTTGGGATTTAACACAAGCTCAAGAACAAACAGGGCTTTTTCTTTACAAAAAAAATAAAAAAAATAAAATAGAAACATGGCTACGTTTACATTAGATAATCATCAGCATATTAATGGATGGAGCTGTTTTAGATTAACTTAAATTGTTAAAAAAAAAAGTAAACCAGATGGGACCTAGGATTGAGCCTTGTGGAACCCCTCTTTGTAAAGAAACCAAGTAAGCTGAAGGCTGATAATGGACATTAAAGTTTTTCATCCCACATATTTAGCCAATTCTACTTTGTCCTCCATCTGATAAACTATGACTGTTTAATGATCGCAAATACAAAAAAATGACTGTCTTAATCTATTAAAGAATAAAAGTATAAACTAAATGTCTAAAAACAAAAATATCAGCAAATATCAGGCCCACAAATGAATTTGTGTCCCTCTAATGACAACCTACAACTATTGCTCAAGTAAGATAATTATTAAACCAGTGACATGCATTAGTGTCCAAAAAAAGGCATAATAGAAAAGTATTTGCTGCTGCGTTGAATGCGTTTGACAATTTTTTGCAGAGACGGAAATGGACAACTGTTGGCGCTGCGTGTCCTCACAGTAAATGACTCCATAAACAGTGTGAAATTATGGGCTGTGACAGTTAAACAGTGGCAAAGCACCAGCTCACTGAAACTTTATTATGGCAGACTGAGAACAAAACATTCGTGTAATTAATGGTAGAGACCACAACATCTGTGGTCCATCAAAGCAGTGTTCGTCTGTCACATTAAAAGGGAAAAATGAAAATATCGGCAAAAACAAACACTAATTGGACGGTTAAAGAGATGCAAAGTAAAAGCTTGTTTGATTTCTACGTTAATGAAGCTTATTTTTATCAATTAATCTTTTGTTTCTCTCATACCAACTTAAAAATGACAAAGAATCTGAAATACATGAACTTTTCTTACTGCAAAACAAAACCCACTCAAAACAACTACGTGATTATCAAAATAGCTGGTGATTAATAATTGATTATGTGTTGCACCCATGAACGACTGTACAAATATGATGCAAGTACTAAATGAGGGAATCAAAATCATTCACGACTCACAACATGAAGGTGGAATAATAGTCATTAATCAATAGATAAAACACACGTCTTCTGTCTGGAATGTTGTAAGCAGCCAACACTGGTGCGTGGAGGCGCTCTAATTTTAGGACCATGTGTACCTGATTTACCATGTTTACTTAAACTTGTCTTAATTTATTGTTTTCACAAGTTACTGCGTGTTCACATCTTAGAGCCGCAGCAGCATGTGGGTGTAAACTGAACCCAGAAGAAACGTGCGCGACTGGCCTTCAGGTCAACGCGGAGAGAAGTTAGACTTATTAGGGTCTGGGGGGTCAGATCTTTCACGACAATCTTGTGTACCACACATGGGTACTCAATCTCATGTTCTTTTCTTTAAATAGGTGTGATTTTTGTGAAGTTTCCATAGCTACCACCTTCTACTTTAAGTCCAAGGACATAATAAATATAGGTTCCAAAATGTACAAATATAGAAAAATAAGCTTCATTTCATATCATTTTTGAATTGGTGTACAAAGAAAATTCAGTTTCAACTTTGTTTGGTGACCCCTGTGGATCCTGACCCAGTGTTTGGGAACCACTGCTGTAGCGCAGATCTGCAGTGCAGACACACAGATGTTTGAAAGTGTGACCCAGCTGAATCAGACGTAGATAACCATCCTGGTGAGTAACGCTCTCCTCTTTCCATCTTTCTAACTGGTGAAAAACACTTGTTTCCCCATGTTGACCAGACAATATCTGTGCACCTCAAGAACATTATTGTCATCACAGAGGATGTTTTTGTGGCTTTTTTCAGCCTCTTGGTTTTATTAAATCTAACAAAGTCAATTCAAAAAATACTTTACATTTTGACGACCAACACCATTACAGCGTAGTAGAAAACAAAGGCTCATACCCTCACATATCTTTTTCAGGGTATACCCAGGATAGTAGTGCAAGCTTAGCTTCAATAAATCTCAATTTTTTTTATTTCGGATTTGCTGGGGTTTAAAAGCGACTGGATCTCGCAAACACTTTACTAAGATTTCATGATGACAGAGCAGACCCTCAAATTAGCAGCTCAGAGTCCAAGTTTAAATCGATTTTTAAGCGAATCCTGAACCACCGAATTCACCTCGGATCGTGACATTCTAAAAGATTCATACCTCTAAATCAGTGCTTTAATCTACTTTTAACAATATCCGGTTCAAGTGTCAGTTAAGGAAAACACACAGAAACTTCACTGTAAAAACCTCTCCACAGCACGGCAACCTGAACGTGAGCAGATCCACGTGATGGAGGTCTGTCTCCCATTGTGATAAGATCGTAGCCAGGTGCGAGTCTGGCCACATTCTTCACAACAAAGTCCACACACCATGTGGAAAGGTCACATAACTCAGCCGCTTCCTGCTCTTCTCATCCCCGCCTGTCAACGCGCTACAGACGAGCTGTTCGTCAGCCGAGCGGAGGTAAGACGAGCCCACACAGCAGCGTCACGCCAGACACTCTCGAGGGAACGTTCCGACGTACAAAACAAGGGTCAAGTGACTGACAAGGTTAATCAAAGTTCTCTGCTAACTCTGGTTCTCTCTTCGCACATTTGTTTTCCTCCTTCAGCCGTCTCTGAACAGAATGTTCCTGAAACCCGACGTATTTTATCTCAGTAGGTAAACCAGGAACTGAAAGGGTTCTTCCCAGTGTGGCTCAAGAACCACGGGAGGTTTCATAAATTAGACCAATGACAGGTCTGAAGTGATGTGGGTACATGAAATGAAATGCACATTTTTTTTAAGCCAGTAAAATATAACTGTCTCTGATTCAGGCCTTTGAGATGACATGTTACAGGAAGCTGCTTCACACCAGCTTTCTACAAACATTCTTCAAGGAATCGCCAGCGGTAGGAGGAGCCGTGGGAGATGACGTAGGGGCTAAGGAAGGATGGTGTTTGATGGTGCAGCTCGGTTTGGTACTGTACGGGACAGTTTGGAACGGTTAAGCCCTGGGTCAGGCGTGCATTTTGTCAGAGTGACGTCGTACCAGCGCAACGACAGCAGACTTTTCAACTTCTCTGTTGAACCAATCAGCTGACTGTCGTGGGTGGAGCCACTCTTACTCCACCCTGACCGCATGGTACAATTTTAAAGCCTTGGCCATTGGTTAGGGCTGGTAATTTTGGTCCAATTTCTAATGGAAATGTACATACCGTACATACCCGGGGTTCCCACACCTTGGTTGACATCAAATTCAAGGACTTTTCCAGGACCAATTAACATGATATTTACATAAAATATCAACTTCACTTCTTTCTTGCACAAAATTCAAGCACCTTGTCAATTTGGGGTGTTTTTTAAAGACTTTCTAAGGGCCTTGAATTGCTTTTCCTTAAGGAGACAAACTTTCAAGGACTTCAAGGACCTGTTGGAACCCTGCGTATCGTACAGTACCTAACTGAACCGTTGCACTTGGTGGAAACGTGGCATATAATGTAACAAGGTATGGCTGGTGCTGGTGCTTGAAGCGACCACAGGGTCCACACCTCAGGCAAAATGTGGATGGGACGAGGTCAAGTAAGGTCAAGAAAAACTTGCATTCACTTTCGAGTGTCAGGGCTGATGTGTGACAGATGGCTTGGTGACAGCGTCTGAAAACCAAGAGCGGAACCTGGAGCCAAATTCAGGTTGAATGGTTTGGTTTGGAGACTATGGAAGAGGAACAGTGTTTATAATGGACAAAGGATGTTGTAGATGGAAGTGCCGGGCAGGAGGACAAGAGGAAGATCACAGAGAAGGTCCATGGGTGTTGTGAAGGAGGACATGAGGACAGTTGGTGTAACAGAAGAGGACACAAGGGAGAGGGACAAGACGATCTGCTGTGGCAACCCCTGAAGGGAGAAGCCAAAAGAAGAAGATGATCTGTGTTGAAACGTGATTAAACATGTCCACATCATGTCCAAACACTAATATTAATGCCACCGCTTGTTACGTAACCTGATCTGCACACAAACAACGGAACCGCACTCAAGTCTGTGTTTGATCAAAGCGGTGACACTGAGCTTCGCAGTTCTCCACCAGGAATGTCTGTAGATTTTCTCCAGGACGTTTCATCGCTGTGTGCTTTCATTACAAACTGAAAATATAATAGGTCTGACAACTGCGAGCAAGAATAACTCATTTCATAATCCGTGACAGACGGTGGGTGTTTGTGCTATATTATACTTTCTATATGTACACCGACAGTTATTTACACCAGAGCTGTCTGTTCTCCTTCATCCTTCCGCCGTGATAACTGTGCATAACAATCCTTTTGTTTGTGAAAACAGTTTCATTTCTGCGCTGTCAGCTGTCGGCAGCTCGTGACTCGCAGGTGGAATCTGACAGAACTGCGAGCTCTTACTCCTGTCAGATCAGCTGCTGAAGCGGTCACCGTCGTCTGGAAGGTTTTGACAGTTTTTGATGAGTGACGTCACAACTTTTCTCTGTCCTCTGTTAACATCTCAGCACTGCAGAAGAGCGTGGGCACGAGCAAACGAAACATTATCACTGCGTGTCCGGTGGCTCCTCAGCATCCACTTTCCCCATCTTTTGCACGGCATCACCTGAACGCTCAACGGGCCTTGGGTCCCGCCGGGTTCGGGCAAAGCTCTTCAGCTCTAGAACAATCTGCGATATTGTTTCGCCATTTTATCCACACGGAACCAGAGTTTTTTGAGGGACAGGAAGAATCTCATTGTGCCATCCTTGTGTTTTCATGTAAAGGACCAATAATACACAGACGTAAAACATTTTGTTTGGAGAAAATTCGCCTGGGAAATTATTCAAAGATTATTTATAACACTCACAATAAACAATCTGAGAAGATGTGGTCATATATATGCTATGTCATTTTCACATTTCTTTGGGAATATCCCACTATAAGCCCATTTTGCATCTCAAAGGACACCACGCACTCACACACACATACCTGCAGTCTCCCGATGGCCACTAGGCAGTACTTCCCGGTCTGACCCGCCTCTGTGTCTTCGTCTGGTATAGTCATACCTGAGGAAACAGAAAGAGCCATTTTACAAGAACTCCACAAAAACAGCATCAACACTTATTTATCCATTTGCTTCTTGAACGTTTCAGCAGTGAGAGGTAATCTACGGACTGCTACGGCAGCGGCGCTCTCGCCTGCACGGTGATTTATAAGTCATAGTTTCGCCATAAAGTTATATACGGGAGAATATTTTCCGATGTGTTTTTATGCGAATATTTGTCAAATGGGCTGCAGGGAGAAGTTTCAGTGAACGTCACTCCGGCTCTTTTTGCTCCGTGTGAATGAAACAATGTCGTGTCTACGGAAAACCTTTAAGGAAGGACAGCAAAGGTTCTGCTTCCTTGTGGATAAGACTGGATTATAGATGGTTTTCATAAACTCTGACACTGAAATCAAAGTGCTTTAAAATAACAGGCAGCAGGTGACGTCCTGAGGGCGAGAGATGTTGGAAGAAACGTGACGATGATATAACACTCTCTTCTGCCCAACCTCACAGAACAGACTGTACTTAACGAAACGTTCATGTGATATTTGCAGTAGGGATGGACTTTCCAGCAAAAAAGCTCTTTGAATATTCAATTATTGTTATAATTCTGTTGTGAGTTTACAGGAGCGGCTTTTAAGATGAATTCAAGAAACCTCGTAAACTTTCATTACTTCCACAAACACACACGACCGTCCCCAAATTGCGGTGCAGGCGTGTCCAAAGTCCGGTCTGTCAGATTTTGTGCAGCCCACAGCTTCGGTTTTATAACTAGAGACGGACAACGACAGAAAATCTGCTCCAGTCACGTCCTCCCCGTTAGCTCAGAGTCCAGGGTTTGCAACCCAGCCGTGACGGACAGATTCATGTGTTCATCTCCTCGTCATCGTTTGTCCACTCCTGCAACTTTAACTGTTCTGAAGATCTGAAGGGACCAAACATCAAATATGGCGTTTTTCTTTTTCCAAGATCTGATCCAGTGGTTTTGACCAGTATTTGGACCAGCAACGTACCACATGTATATGACACTGTCTTATCTTTAACCCAGATTTCACCCCGTCTCTCACCCAGTACCAACTGGGATCGGCTCCGGCTCTCCGGCATTCCAGAATTTATCAATCTTACGATGACCTTAGAAAACTTCGCCTGAATGAGATCAGAAAATACCACGGAGCGTTCACAAGAGCCACAGGGACGAGCCACTGATGTATGAAGCGTCACATGCAATCATCGGCAGACTGGAGCGGCCGCTCTTTAATATGGATCTAATATGAATTTAGTTTTAGTGGAAATTCCTCGGCTCTCGACGATGGCACTTGACCACACATCTGAAAGAGATGAGCCTGCGCCGGGCCGAGCTTCATTCCTCCGCTCAGGCATGTGTTTCTGCGCGGCGCCGTCTCCCTCCAACCGTCCATCTGTGATTGATAAGCATGTGTGTCCTGCTGAACAATCATCCCCGAGCACTTTCATGTCCAAAATATTCCAGGAGTATTTTTAGTTTGCCAGGAAATGAACCATGAGTCAGCAATTTCAAAATACACAAATACACACACACGATTGTGGGTGTTTGTGTTTGTGTTAAAACGTGACCTCACAGAGGTGATTTGGTTGTTCCGTTCTAACAACGGTTACAGCTATGTACATACCTGGGTCTGAGACCCGGGGGCAGTGCATTCCAGTCATTGTGTGTAAACACGCCACTGTTTGTTTGTGCATGTGTGTCTGAGAGTGCATCTGAGGTCTTGACTTCAGGGGAAACATGTAAAGAAATGATTTTCAGATAAAACCATCAGATTTCAGGGGCTAAATACCAAATCTTTTAACTCGCCTTCACCTATGGAGTTTGTGACCAACATTCGGCCACCGCAAACGTTTTGATGAAACACCAAGGAAGGAAGGAAGGAAGGTGATGACCTTTGATGACCTGAATGAAGTGATTACCGCCGATCATCCCACTCAGAAAGAAAGACACCAGTGCCGACTCTTATGATACCAACATCAAGTCCTATGAGCTCAGCAATAGAAAACTCAAGACCTGATCCCTGACTGTACAAATAAACTGTAAAATCCTGTAATTCTGAACAATAATTAAAAGTAAAGAGGGGATCGGATCGCTGAGGACAAGCTGACTTGGAATGCTAACACCAATATTAGGTTTGCAAAAGATCAACAGGACGAATGGATTTTAACGCTTTAGAAAACAATTTTCATTGCCATTTTTCCATGACTCACTGAATAACTTCTAACTATGCTAAGCGTTATGGTGCTTTTCCACAGTTCTAGCACGACTCAACTCGTTTTTTTTTGGCCTTTTTTGCTTTTCCATCAGTGATAGTACCTTCTTTTAGTACCTGCTTTGACGAGCTTCCAAGCGAGTGGAGCCTTTACTAAAATGTGACGTCAACAGACTGCCGGCCACTGATCGGTCAGAGAGTGCCGCCACCGAAAGAGTTGTGAGCGCGGTGTCCGACGCAACAATCAAAGCCAACAATGCCGAAACTGTAGACGAGTTAAAAAGACTTAAGAATCCCTGAAAACACGCCTTAATCATGTCAATATTTAACAGAGGAGTTTGGTGTTTAGCGAGAGCACTGCTGAAACCTGGGGATCGTGACGACCGCGTTCAGTGGTATTTCAGTACAGTGACTGTGTCAGACGATCGATTCTAATGACTCAGTTACACCCAAAAAAACAACTGCTTTACGAGTCACAAGTTTGTGTGTTTGTGTCGCGTAGAAAACCATGTCACGGCAGTTTCACGCAGCCGTGCGAGTAAAGCGCCCATGTCCTCACCTGCATCTTGCTTTTTTAGCAATTTTACAACCCAACAGAAACAGCCCAAACCACAAAAATGGTCCACCGCCCCTTTAAGTGGGGTCTTGACCTGAACGTGCTGAGTGTAAAGTCATTCCAGGAGAAGGCAGACGATTAGGTATGGAGGCGGTGGAGAAAACAATTTATTTTTATATTGGGTGAGACTTTCAGGTCTGTGCAAACGCAGGTGAAGCTTTGAGGGAAAATCCGGGGTTAGTGTTGGACCGCGCTGTAACAAATGTGAATCCTGGCTGACCACAGATGTTCTCCACAGCGAAGGAGCAAACTATGCAAGTTCTTTTTTTTTTTACTTTTTCCATCCACTTCCACAGGAACACTAACACACTCTCAGTGGGACAGCAGAGCCACACAGACTGGGTCGTAGATCAGCGGTTCTGACCCAGAGCTGTGCCGAGTCCACAGCTGCTTCAGGTTAGACTCTGGGCAGGGACGCGGTGCAGTAAGGTGAAGTGCAGGTCAAGTGGGGACAGAGACAATAGTGTGGAACAGAGGATGTGGACCAACCTGCGGGGGGCCACGCTTTGATGTAGCCGGTACAGTGCACCACCGAGTACTGGGCTTCTCCTTCTTTGGACGGTCCAAGTCCATTCCTGTCCGTCACACACACAGAGACACAGTGGTCATGTTAGTGTCTTAGATTCAAAAACAATATGAAACATTCTCCCTCAAAAGACTTGTTCTCTGTTAAGAAAACAGAAAGTATTCACATTTAAGAAGCCGAAAAATCTAATAAATCATTGTGGACAAAACCAGACATTTCATTTCGAGGTTTGGGAAACATTTCTCAATATTTTCTGACATTTTATGGCCCAAACAACTCATCGAGAAAGCAATCGGGAGGATTAGTCGATTATGAAAATCATCATTAGTTTATCAGTCACTCTCACTCTTACACAGCTGCATCTTATCTTACAGATTTGTTCCATAGACTGACCGCTTTTGTTTAGTTTTAGTTCATACCTTTTAATATATAAAAAAACATGTATTGTAATGTACTGTCTTGTTTTACCAACATATTTATTCAGTAACAACATATTTTAAACATTTGTCCAACTTTGTAATCTGTAATTCTGTAAAAACAGAATTTCTTTGGAAGATTTATTGTGTTTCCAGGCAGTAGGAATGGGCATTTAGGGTTTTATATGTCCAGTATTTGAAACTCCAGCGCATGAGAGCTAATGAAAGTAGTGCCGGGTTTACAGCATGTTGCATTCAAAGACTGGTAAATTTTACTTTTGTGGGCTCTACAAAGTGTTTGGCTTCAAGATGCATTCAAGGAGTCTTGTAAACGTCATCACTTCTGCAAACACACGTGAAGTTTACAGCGTGATAATGGTGGAGAAAGCGACGTTAAAAGACGCTCCATCCACGTTCAATACACACAGACTTCATGACCTTTGTTCTCCATGTTGTATCGTGGACCCCACATCGTATCGTGATATTTGGACCACAGAGATAATGAACCACAGAGAAGCTGCGTTTAAAATCTACAACAGTTTTATCATCACAGAGCAGCAGCTTCACAACAAGCGAACATCATGATTTACACGTCCACTTTGTGTTTATCTGTGCATATTTGAATACATTATTTATGAGGTAGTGACACAGAGATAATAATAACTTATTTGCCTCTGTTTTCAGCCCTAATGGGTAACCTATGTCCTCCTCCCATTTAAATTTGACAGGGCTGTAATAAAAAGAGCTGTAACACATGCATCACATTTGACATCTGGTATGCGAGAGGAGGCTTTGGCACGAAAACAATCACAATAACAAAATCACAGGATGGGAGTTTTTTATCATTCTATGCAGTTTAAAAGCAGAGCGTTGTTTTTTTTGACGTATACCGCTCAGATGTTGAAAGCAGTTGGGCCATGGATGATTTGTCTTTTAAATTTGTGGAAGCCTAATGGTGTGATGATTATTGTGGTTATACATTATTTTTCCTCCCCTTCATCAGCAGCTTCGACGCAGCCAGTCTTATGTTTACAGAGCCAAACTGCCACAGAGAGAGTTTTATGGTTTATCACGTGGATTTCTGCAATAATTGAATCTCCCTGTGCATATTTTACCGGGCCGCTGAAGCTTTTACATTAATGTGACATCAATTTTATAGAAATGTTACAGTGAATAACAAACTGATGTAATAAAACACATGTCTGTTGGCAATAGTTCATTGATAGTTGTTTGTTATTTGATGAGATTTTTGAGGGCTCACAAAGTTCAAATGGCAGGATCTGTTTCAGGAAGAAATGGCGTGATTAGAACGCGTCTAACTTTGCTGATTAGGTTCTGATGTGTGATAAATGGGAGAGGATTAAATACCAACTTAATTATGTCTTTCTGTGATATAGTTGCAATATAAGAGGATGTACAGGATATTGATAAATGAAAAAAGGACCCGAACAGTTCAAAACACTGAATTATTGGAGAACGATTACAAAAACGAGAGTGTCATCTGCATAGCAAAGAACATTTAAAGAAACGCTGGTAAAACTTAAGGTAAATAAAATGAAAAAGCTCATCATATGACTTAAATTGAGTTTGATCAGACAGACATGGAAGTGAGAGCTGTTGTGAGTTTTGATTGAATGAAGCAGCATTTTCACTTTGTATGTCCCAGTGTGACGATTGCACATGTACATGTTGCTGCAATGACAATGTTTAGATGTCAATCAGGCAATACAATGCATTAGGTTGATTATTAATTATATAATTTAATTTAATATTTTCTTCCCAGAAAATTTTGCTGATAGCCAAATACACATTTTAAAGCCAATATCTGCCAATATCAATATTGTGCATCAGTACATTAAATGAGCAATTTCCTGTATATTTGTTGCTGTTAAAGTGTCATATTTTATTACACAGAGGGGAAATATGCCTATATTGGCATCGGGTTTCTAAAGATAAGTATCTCCATATCGGCTGATCTTAAGTGTGACCCTGACAGACACTTAAGTGAATCACAGTCATGTGTAAAGAAGCAGTTGCCGTACCTGTATCTCTTCCTCATGTTGGACAGACGGTTGAGGGAGATGTGATCCAGAGGAGCGCTGCCACACCTGCACACACACAAACACAGACAGCAGCTGATGTTACAGTCCAGTGGATGATCATGATGTCGGAAAACATGACGTACAATCAGTTTCATTAAGAACAGTTTGTTTCTTTAAACGCGTCACCGGGTCTGTGTGGTACAGTGAGTCACTGCAGGTAAGTGATGAAGTGAAGTGAAGACGTATGAACCGTCTCTGGGTTCTGTTCACAGCCTTCAGAGCGGTTTACAGAAAACCAGGCGCTTCTATTTGTGCCGTGTTTACGGAAACCTTTCCACCCATGACAAAGAAAAAGGTCATGTAGGGACATTTGTGTGTCTGAGTGGATATGGCTGTAGTATTTCTGCAACATGGTTGAATTTTGTATTTGATATAATATGAAGCTTATATCACTGGCTGGGGCCTTTAAGTTTCCTCTTTAGGTTTAGTTGAGGTCAGTGGTACGACAGCCTGCGGGGTGTTTTCTTTTTTTCTCCCCTGTTTTTCAGGCCGCTCTCGTGCCTCCACATTGCATAAGGCAGGCTGGATCTAATCACGGCTTCCCTGAAATGAAACCCTGCTGATCCTGCTGTGTTCCTCTCAGACAATGTTTATGTACTTGTCACTGAAGTGGTTGCGTTCACCCCTCGCTCGCCGTCTCTCTCGGCCTGATCCGGCAGCATGTTGTTTGAATTATGCAAGGGCCTGGAATAGCAACAAAACAGAAGAACACGCCGGTCCAACAAATTCCTCACAGCACAGTGTAACGTGGTTCTCGTGTGACTCTCGGGCCTTTGAGACGGATCCAGACAAAACAAGGCTGCAGCCGATCCCTGACGATTCTGCACTCGCTGCACTTTACAGTCACAGCGTGTCAGAGAGAAATTAGAAAAAGGTATGTTATTTATTTTATAGTTCAGTCATTGTTGTTGTATGAGGTGCTGACACATCGTACTGACGGCAATGTGTGCAGCCCCTCCTCTCCCTCCCTCCCTCCCTCCACTTAGAACCAGGCAGGCATTCCGTGTCGTGGGCTGCAATCCCCAATTTTGATAACCTATGAATCAATTGGAGTGTTTATCTTCTACAATCAAAATACATTCCATAATTGTTCAGCTTCTTAAATCTGAATGTTTCCTGGTTTCTTTGCTCCAGGTTACAAAAGGAACCATTAAAACTGAATAACTTTGTTTTTTTTGGACAAAACAACACATTTGAAAACATCGTCATTTTGACTTTTGCGACACATGGGCAACAAAGTTAACCCTTCTGTTACCGTAACTCATAGACAGTTTGTGATATCTCCTAAATTCAAAAACGACCTGTCGAGGGTGTGACCCCCGCTTTCCGCCCAATGCCAGCTGAGATGTGGAGGATAAAGTGGTAGAAGAGGGATGGATGGACACCAGAGAGCAGAGAAATAGAGCTGTACGCCCCACATATTTGTCATTATGGTAGAACCTTAGGACTTCCACGGTATGAGTGTCCAATCACAGTGAAAACATTCCTAATATGTGTTCACTTAAGCTGGCAGTCTTTATTTTAGCTAATCTTTTTGTTTGGTGCCGATGTGAAAACCCTGAACTATCACTTCAACTTTAACGCGAGCTCTCGCAGGCGCTTTAAAACAGTCAAATGCAGCTTTGATGTCGCTCGTGGCCGCTGAGTAATGACGACCGCGGGGCAAACGTGCGACGCTGTGACACAGATCACAAGCAGGAACACAATTTGGCCCGGGTTTCAACAAGGTCACATGCTTTGGTTTGAAGGTGGAGCCGTGTCCGACAACAGACGGCAATGATTATTAGAATATCAACGACAAACCTGCTCGGTCTAATTAATGAGTATACGGGGACGGCATTAAACCGACGTCCTCTGAGGAACACAGACCGCGTTGCTGGGGCAGAGTGAAGAGGGCTGGAGGTTCATCGCGCATAAGACCAACACAGTCATTTTTACACCCGTTTTAACTATAAAACTGTTAACACAAGCAATTCTCAAGTCATAATTCAACAAATATTCCTCTCCCATACAGTGAATTAATGACATTTTTCCAGTCTGTACATAGAGAAATGTACGATTTATAACATTTGTATGTGTCCCATATCCGATCCAGTGCTTCTGACCAGTACCTGACCTACACTGATGCTGATTTTGTTCTACCAGAGAGAAAATAAGTGTTTTAGCTCACAGAACAGAAGCAGCTGGTGAATATCTGCACAAAGTTTTAAAAAAAGTGGCAAAAAGAAGTGATGACAGGAGCTCAAAACAAAAATGTCAGTATTTTAACAACGTGCAGATGAAACTCAACAATCACATCCATGTTTCTCCAGCGATCCCGGCTCCTGCAGCTTTGAAGTGGGCACCGAGTAAATACTAAAAACATCTGTAGATGTCCATGTTTATCTGGAGATTCTAATGTTACTGATGAGGCTTTTCCACCGCACAGTTCCAGCACGGCGCGACTTTACTTTTTTTTGCCTTTCCATCAGAGATAGTACCTGGTACTCTTTTTTTTTAGTACCTGCTCTGACAAGGTTCCAAGCGAGCTGAGCCAATACTAAAATGTGATGTCGACAGACTGCCGGCTACTGATTTTTCAGACACTGTCGTCACTGTAAAAGTTGTGAGTGCGACGTCCTACACAAGAATCGAAGTGAACAAACTGTAGATTAAAGTTAAAAAAACTAGAAAATCTGTTAATCTACAACATTTAGTAAAGGAAATGTCTAAAATGTCAATCTCTAACAGAGGAGTCTGGTGTATTGATCGTATTGAGCGACAGCACTGCTGAAAGCCGGCGATCGCGAGCCCAATCATGACCATGTTCAGTGGTATTTCAGTTGGGTCATGAAGGAAGCTCTGAACGATTCTGTGAACAAATCGTTTGAATCCACTGACTCTAATGATTCAGTTACACCCAAACAACTGCTTTACGAGTCACTAGTGTGTAGAAAACCACGTCACGGCAGCTTCACGCAGCCGCGCTGTGATGATTCTGCCCACGTTGAGGCGGCACTATAGCAGGGGTGTCCAAACCTTTTTTTGATTTGATAATGTGAAGATTCCCAGGGGCCACAGGTGCCTTTAGACCACGTAAAAGTTGCACTTTTGTTTGTCAAAATTATCATTTCTAAATGGCAACGTAACCAAAAGTAGGCCACGCAGGAGTGAACAAGTGAAAAGATTCTGCCTTTTTTTCACATCCGGAGTCAGATAACAGGGCCACAATTGGCTCACTGGCCAGACTTTGGTGATGCCGGCTCTATAGTAATGGAAAATTATACCAAACCGCGCCGAGTCGAGCTGGAACTGCATTGTGGAAAAAGCGCCGGAGGAATATTCCAGTAAAATATTGTGGATTTGATTCTCTCAGCCTGCATCGGCCTGCGACCTGTGATTAACGGCCCCGAGCCACCCGATCAATCACATGATGAAGCCGTGTTGTAAAAGCTCATTAGAAACAGCTCAGCGGGACTCGTCGCCGCTCTGTGTAGGCAGCCGCTAAAAAGAAAAGAACGTGCCATTGTGAGAGTCTTTAAATGGCTGTCGCTTTGAGTGCCACCTACTGCCGACAGCCTGTCACATTACACAAGCCCCTGCTGTTCGACACTGTCTGCGACGGCGGCTGCCTGCTTGCATGTCAATTGATCCCTGTGTACAGTTACAAAGCAGAGGTGACCTTTTTATGAGAGGCTCCATTCTCTCTCTCTCAACAAGCTCCGCTTCAGTCGCATCTCATTCATTTCACGGAGTAATTATCCAAATCTATTAGTGACACAATCGTTGGTGATTAACACTGCTGGGGAAATGCGTCTCTGGAGTATATTTGTAATTTCTCCGAGGATGCACGGACACAGAAGACAAAGACAGAAAAATTAACTAGTTTTTACAAACAAAAACGGGTCTGAAATTAAAACTATTGTGACTCTGGGACAAGTTGGTGCACGATGGCGTTAATTCAGGCGATTTCCTCTCTGCAAAAACACATTTTAAAGTGAAGGCTACTACAATCAGCGACTTACTGACTTGGCATCAACACTGCCGTGTAAAAGTTTGGGCCCTATTCTGCACATCCTGAAATCCAGCATTCATCGATCACGACACTAATGATCAACTGGTTTGAGTGTTTTTTAAACCGTTTTCTTTGCTGCATATAAGAAAGAATTCATTAAAGCGTTAAATAATGTTTGTTTGTGGACAAAACAAGACATTTGAGGACATCACCACGTCCAGGTTTGTGAAACACTTAACTCATCAATCGTATCTTCTTATTTTTTTATGCTATTTTTTTATGCTTTATTCTTATATTATTATTGTATTTTCATCATTATTATGGCTTTTTCTATTGATAGTCATAGACCTCTGACCCCTTAGAGGATGTGACTGTGAAGTGAATTTTGAAGTGAAAGTCTCATCTTATCTAAATAAACTGATATATAGTTCTGTGATTTCAGCGTCTTAAATGTAATTATCACAGGAAACTAAAACTAAAGTTTAGCAACTGACTTACTAACCAACAACTAACTAACCTCCCCAACCTTAACTTAACCAAGGAAATGAGGTTCTGCCTCATTAGGACCAGGTTTTGAGTATAAACACACACACACACACACACACACCTCAAGCGACAGATGAAGGAGCGTCGCGAGCCCATGCACATCCTCATGGACGACTGCTGTCCCTCCTTCTTCACCGTCCCCGTCTTCAGGTCCAGGATCCGTCCTTTAAAGACACACAAACAGAGGCTCAAATCAATAAGAGTTATAATGCAAGTAGGGGCCACGCGGCGGAGTAGTGGTTAGCACAGGTTCCTCGCAACACTCCAAAAAGGCTGTACGTTTGAACGTGAGAGTGAACGTTTGCTGCTGTTGACATCTGGAGTTACGCCCTCAGTTGTCATTTTTGACCTCTAGACCCAGAATCCGACACAAAAACGTCCTCGTCCGAGTGGAAGCTGAGGTCACGATACCGGGAGATTATCCATCAGTGACAGTGACGGAAAAACCTGAAGGCCATTCATCATTTTTTGGACAGATTAGAAGCAGTGAGGACAACACAGCAGTCACAGAGGGTCACACAGAGGAGAAGAAAATCATTCAGTCTCTACAGTGTGTACAGAAAAATAAAAATGCATCGTCTGTTTCTTTTTTGTATGCAATTAAGATCAAGCTACATTCAAATCTGAACGTCAGAACCAATAAATATAAAAAATGATTTGATAGAAGTTCCAATTTTCCCTTTTTTATGACGTCAGGACAAACATTATTACCTGAGCACTTTTGAGCACTGACTCAACTCCTAAAAAGAGTTCAGGATGTCCTGGACACGACTTCACGTGTCATAATTAAGACGCTGAAGTCGACAGATGGCGAGTGACTAGCTGCTCTGTGTTTTGGCAGGAAGTCGTTCGAAGCCTCCAGCTGAAGGCAGCTCTCCAGTTTTACTTCCAAACAAAGCCTTTCTCCTCCTGGACTCACAACTCCAGGCATAAATGATGTTATATCTCTGTTTTGCTTTGTTTTTGTGCTCTGGTTTTCTGTTTACATGGCTGACACATAAACACGAGACAAGCGATCACGTTTGGTGTGGTTTGGTGTGATTTGCTTGCATTTTTCAACTCCTTAGCGTCACCTTCATGATGGCAGGGATTCTGTCACCAGTTTACGGCTTTAATAAAGGCTGAGGAAAGGTTGAAATCATCAGGTGACTTTTGTCAGTTTTATTAGGGTTTTCATGTAGTAGTAGCCACCACTTTCTTTCTTAAAAATGCAATATCTTTGTTTTTCCATGTATTCAAGTTAAGCCAAGAAGCTGAAACTAACTGTGATAAGTGTCTTGTCTCTGTCTATTTTTGCTATTTTTGCTTGTCACACATGAAAAATTGTCTCAAATAGTCCAAAAATAATCCCAGAATGACACATACGCCTGGAATAAACCATGCAACAGCATTAGAAATACAGCATTTGATAAATAAGAGGCATTGACTGTGTACAAGGAATGATCGGACGTAGCCTTCTGGTTTAAAAAGTGAGGCAAAGGAAGTAGCAGCTGACGTGATGTCACTTCCTGGTTTTCAATAATGAAACAGCCTCCAACTGTTGCTGGCAACCTGTCAGCTAACGATGCAGAGATGATTGGTTCCCAAGAGGCCACGTTGAATCCGTCAGGGCTAACTATTAAAGCGACTTAAAGACAGCGTTCACCTTTACGATGGACATCAGAAGTTTTAATCGCTAACGTTACCTTACAAAGGTTTCCCCTTAGTGACGACTGACGGGAAGTTAAGGGGCTGGTTTATATTCTAGTGGAAGTTAATAAGTGACGCTCTGTTCATGAGTCAATTAGCCACTTGAGGGCGCTTCCCGTTTCAATGCAATGTTGATGGGGGAAAATTAGCTTCTACTTCTCACCCAGTAAACATTTTCCTGAGGAGAAAATCTCCAGGTTTCACGAAAGAGGAGTTCTGGTCAAAATCCATTTTGTGTGTGTTTTCGCCGAGTGGAACGGTTCAACTGCGTTTCCATTAGCAATGGTCCAAAAATAAGCGGCCCCGATTATCAATTATTACCCATTCCTCTGGTACCCCTAACGGTATGGGACTGTATGGAACTAGAGCCACGACGGTCATCGTCACTCCCTTTGCGACCGGTGTTTCTTCAACACCCGCAGTCTCTTCTCAAACACAGCTTTGACGTCCTGTTGAGTCAAAACAGCCACAAAAAAGCTCTGTTGTTGTCCGTTGTCAGCACACCGGTCCAACGCTACGTATCTAGTGGATCGGGCACAGCACACGCCGAGTCTACCAAGTAAAGGTACGGTCCCTGACCCAGGGCAAAACTGTTCCAAACCAAACTGTACCATGACTACACAACTATTGTAGTACAGGTATCAAAATACCAGCTCTCCTGGACATACAGTAGCTACAGAGAGACGTCCGATCCTGAATCCACAGCACAGGTTGATGAATCGGATTAAAACCGGCTTTTTATTGAGATGCAGCTGCATCACAACGACATATCTACAAATAAGAGCCTGCCGTTGGCTTGTTTGTCCGGTTTGTTGAGTCAGAGCAGGACAGATTGTCTGATCGTCTGTCAGTTTGACCGATCTGGTCAAGTTATTTCGAGTGAGAGATATAATTTGAGCCCTGGATCTCCTCAGACTCAACAGGAGGGAGAATAAAGTCAAACCAACTCACATTCACAAAACTTTTCAGCTACAAAAAAAAATGAAAAAATGCCAGAGTGTTTCGACCTCCATTATCCCAGAAGGGGTTTTTTTTGCAGTAAAGTAGTTTCATTGATTTTTGAGAGAGAGGAGAGAATAAAAAACATGTCATAATGTTTCCTGTGGTGCCGTAAATTAAACCTGCAGCAACTGACGCCGTCGCTCATCTGTCACGTTCACCTCAGGGGTGACGTGAGGACACAAAGAAAATCATGAGTTGGATTTTATACCAAAAAAAAACAAAAATGAGAAACTGATCAGACACAAATAAATAAATCCTGTATCCACCCCCCCTTAATCAGATCCGTTCTACAAGTTAATGGGTTCGTCTTCGGGTCATGCTCCACTCCTCCACAAAATTTCATGGAAATCACTTCAATAGTTTTTGGCGTAATCCTTCAAACAGACAGAGATGGCAACTAAAACACAACCTCCTCCATGAACTTATTCTGTGCTTTGTAAGAATAATCTCCAAACAGCATATGTGGAAATACTTATTGTCTCTCTATGAAGAGACTTAATAGAGTCAAATTTGCTGTGGATTTCAAAGTAAGTCAGACGGCAGCTGTTGGGAACTTGCTGTGGACCGAAGGGACGCGCGGCCAAATTCAAACTGTCACACTCACAGGGACAGAATTCCAAAATCATTATTTCTTTTTATGCACCAATAACTTTTCTGAAACATAATTAAAATGTCGCTTTTTGTCCAAAATGTGGATATCCAATAAACTTCTTTGTTAGGAGTTTCACACATACAGCCTAGAAGCGCACGTCAGAACGTTTTGGGGGACGTTTACGCACGTAGGACCAAACCCTTTGAGACAGCTGTGAAATTCTGTCAGTTAAGACACGATTTGTCTTTAAAAAGGAGTTAGTATTAAAAACTGAAAAATGTAATTATTCCATTTTACCCAAAAGGACCCATCTGTGGGTCCCGACCCAGCCTTTGAAAATCACTGCCTTGAAAGTGTGTCAAAGAGCAGTTTGTTTCATGTTATCAGATTAGCGCCATCACACTGGCCACTCGAGATGTTTGCCTCAGACGTGTTAAGCTCTCACGGGCAACAACCGATCCGACTGAGACTGACGTCAAACTGCCATTTGTGTGATCTAAGCACTCAGTGATTTCCTCAGCAGAGTCTTTTTAACTGGCACCGAGAACAGAGATGAGGGGAGAAATTCCACTTTCGGTCCAGAGAGGCAGCTGATCTGTGGGAGAGCCAGAGAAGAGCGCCACTCTCGCAAAACACAGACACTTCACAGGCATCAGCGTCTTCGCGTGTCACAAGTGTAAATACTTCAGCTGAGTGCAGAAGTGGTAACGGATGAAACCTGATGATCATCTTGTTACTGGGACTGTCTGTAAATTGGCCCCGAGGGTCCAAAGGAGCTCTTTCAAGGAACCCCCGAAGGATCCCGGTGTTCCTTGATCACATGGTGAAGGTGCTTTGGTTGTGGGAGCCTTTGCCTCTGCCACAACCTGCGCAATCAGTATTCATCATCATTAGAGCGGGCCTGATCCCTTCCAGATGGAGAAGGAATTCTGAGTATCTTGCAAATATGGACTGGACGGGAACTCAAACACAACAACAGTGATGAGGCAGATACAGGAAAGGCTGATGACCGTGGAAAACACAAAACAGACCAGCCGCCGTCATTAATTTGCCCCAAAAGAACACAGGAAATGAACGCGACCAGCACATTCTGTTCCTGTTTTTATTTCTTACCTGACCAAACACGAAAAAGCCTGCGTGAAAGGTGTTCACTGTGGAGTGCTCATCAGCAAGGAGAACTGCAATTTATCATTTTACTAAGCAACGGCATTGCTCCTTAAACGTCTAAAGTTGTATGTCATCTTCAAACAATTACAGCTAAATACCTAAGCTTTTAAGAACTTTGAAGAAAAATGTTGTGGTTGCTATTTCATTTCCTGGCCTAGTTTAACAGTCTACGGTAGTAATAAACAAGTCTGTATAAAAGTAAAACGTGGCTGACAGCCGATACAAAAGATGTTTAGCCACTTAACTAAAGGTTCACCATGTAAAATTTACACTTAAAGACACCTTAAAGATAGGATTGCTGTTTTTTTTTCTCTACTCCAGAGAAGAAAACTGATTTTAAGTCACAGCACAGCATGAATTGTTAAGTTAAAATGTTATCATATGTCTTTCTGCATCTGAAACTCCCTGCTTGGGTTTACCTCTGTGACACAAACTGGCCACACGAGGCAGCAGTGAACCAGCAGCTCCTGTGTCCCACACGGAGCAGCTCGTCATCCGTTATTAAACTTCAAATCAGGAAGAAAAAGCGGCAAAAAAATATTCTTAAGTACATTAAAGTAGGTGTGACGGAAAACCGTGACTACCAAACTCTGGGTCGGGACCCACAAATGTGTCACAGGAGATTTCTTTGAGGTCCCCAAACAAATTCAGTGAATTTTACCAACCTTTTTAGCACTGATGTGATATTGTTAGGTTCAGTTGATCATGTGATTTGACAGAGATTTAACAGTGTGTTTAATTCCCACTACTGACATATTTACAGTTGATAATGTCCTTTTTTATATATGAAGGCGATATAAAAATAAGGACCTTTTTTTTTTTACTTTTTGCTTGAAGATATGTTACTTTTGTGAAAAATGAGGGGAAGAGGACAGACAAACTTGACTGTGTTCCGCAAAATGTGCACCCTCTAAAAACATCCTGGCTAAAAGGTAATAACAGATAGATAATCTGTAAGCAACCATCAACGACTTATTACTCAGACGACCATAGAGATACAATTTTTAATTACCCACCCCTCGTAACGATCAACGTATTTTTAGGGTTGTCAGTGTTTCTTCACGTCAGAAAAGTTTCCGTTGTCAAAATCAAACGTCACGGAAACTAAAAATGAAGCCGTGTCAGATGCCATGTGTGCGTGTGTGCGAGACGGCCCTCTGACAGTGACAGGTTAGGAAAGTAGAACGGCAGCACTGACGTGCAGCTGAGTCCTGAAATCCAGCGGTGAGGCTGTGAAAATGAAAATGTAATCACACGTCAGGAAGCACTGGTCGCTGGAGCCGCCCAGCTGCGTGAGGTGATGAGTGTCAGGGTGAAAACTTTAAATTCAGATCAAGAATATTCTCTTATTCTTCAATCCCACTGTTGAAAAAACCCCATGTAATCCAATATAAATGGGATTTCTTTTGTGTTTGATTGGCATCAACTCTCAGGTCAAATGATTCTGCAGTGGAGGCGAGCTTTTATAACGCTGGCATGGTTTTTAATTCATTCAACTTTGTCTTTTGTTTTTCATTCTTGTGTTTTTAATGTAAAGTGACTTGAGTTCATGAAAAAGGCTGTATAAATAAAATATTATCATATTATGAATCACATTTGAGGGCTTTTCCATGCCATAAAATTCAGATCAATCCTCATACATTTTTTTCCCCACATAGATGAATGAAAGTCAGTAAACGTGTCATACGTGTCAGGGTGGTCCAAAAAGTCAGCGATGGTCAATGGACAAAGCCCAACAGGAAAGCCGCCATTTTGGTTTGAAAGCAGCTGCAACTAACGATTATTTTCATCATAGATGAATCTGTTGATTATTTTCACGATTAATCCAGTAATCGTTTGGTCCATAAAATAGAATTATTTTTAGATTGTGGACAAAACAAAGACACTTGAGAATGTGGATCGCTTTGAGGTTGGTGAAGCTCAGTTTGACATTTCTCTCCTGACATTCTGTGGATCAAAGAACTAATCGATTAATGAACTGTGAATAATTTGGTCCATAAAATGTCAGGAAATGTGCTTCACGAACCTTGAAAAGTCTTGTTTTAATGTTTGTTTGATTTTGTTTTGGTGGTATGGAGCAAAGAAAGCAGAAAATATTCACATTAAGAAAAGAAGATTGAAAAACAGCAGTTTAATCCAGGATGGTAATGGAAATGGTGGTATGTTTAAACCCAGAAACTGAGAACATTAAGAACTCAGAATAATTTATACTTCTGCCTACTCCTTTTCAAATGTGGGGTTTATTCAGTCAAATTTAAAAAATAATACTTTAGAATCGACTCATCACATATGTCAATAGTTGGAGGAAGAGCTGGGAGCGTTTCCTCCTCCTCCGTGTTTTTTACTGAACGTGTGTCATTTTATTTTCACACGAGTGACTAAGCAACCGCGAGTCACCGCTTCAGTGGGAGATCAGAACACATTGATCAACAGCATCAGAACTTATGAGTTTGGACCAGAATGTAAACAAACATGAAATAAATGTTTTTTTAGTGAGGAGGGGGAACTTGGATGTTTGGAGATCTAGATCATTTTTGCAGTAAACGACCTTCAGTTTACCAGTATTTCTAGTAAATGGCGACATTTGTGACACTGGCAGCGTTTCCCTATTTATAAACTACAAGTGCAGCGCTCCATCATGGTCTAATATACACCTGTCACAGCGGCTCTGTGGGGGTGAGAGCACACAACCCGAGGCCCGGCTTCACCGTTCCCGGCAGAACTGATATTTACTGGTGAATGAAAATTCAACAGTGGTCAAAACGACCTCACTGCAGATTGTGAAGTGTAGAAGTGGGAGTCCCGACGTCGTCACTCCACTCTGATTACTGTTTAGAGAGCCGCCGCGCGGGCTGCGATGACTCTCACGGTCTCTGGACAGTCATTCGACGCGGCTGTGAAAACAGCTCTGTTTACGCTGGTTTGCACGCTCGCCGCGCTCGTGTTACAACCTACGCACTCGCGGTTATCTGGAATCAACAGAGCGAATGGACAGGAAAACACGCTAATAACACGAGAGCTCATTTTGAGGTGCGACGCTACGTAGCGAGCTGCAGTATCCAGTGGAGACGGACATGAGTATTCCAGTATTTGATTGATTATAAAAAGGTCAAATAACTAGGAGTGAATGCAGTCACAAATCCACAAACTCGACAACTTTTCGCCTCAAGTTTTGTGCAAATCTGACTTTCCAGTCCATCACAGTGTCACAGAGAAACAAACAAGCGTTCCATCTCACACTCACGTTAGAGAGTCCAATATTTGTTCAAAATAATAAAGAGTTAAAAAAAAAAAAAAGAAAAGAAAAAAGAGTGGAATTCCAAAGTAGTTTGTTCAAATGTGTAGACTAGCCAATTTTGACTTCTGGGTGGGTGGAGCTAAAGGAAGTACAGTAGAAATGTGTTTGGAATCATCAGAAAAATGAGTGTACCAAGGTTGGTTAAAATAGGAACAACTATGTGCGTAAGCTCAACAATGTCATCAAATTTCATCTCAATCTGACCACTTTTGTCTGACCATGACCCGACTTCTGGGGGCACTATAGAGCCCTGGGGCTATGAACTTGATTGTGCCCTATGCCACTATCACATTTTTGCCAGACCTGACCTCCCTGCCAAATTTCAGGAGTTTTTCTGCACATTAACCCCCTCAAAAATGACAAAAAACTAAAAATTAGCTGTCAAAATGAACATACACAAAACTAATAGTCATCTAAATTTGTCGATTTATGAAAATCATCGTTAGTCGCATTTACAGACTGATAAAAAACGCTTAAGCTTAGAATATTAGAAGATTCTATGAAAAAATACCAAAGTTCAAATAGCATTTTTCCTCGAAATGACAATCCCTCGTATCTCGAGGAGGAAAAGAAAAGAAAAAAGACTGAGGACAAATTGAAGCTGAGCACGTGAGACACTCGTGTCGCACGGCTGGACAAACAGCGCAGCCATCAATATTCATGTTTCATTAATTCTAACAATGCTTTATAGAAAGGACGGGACTGAAGTTCCCAGTTCAACCACCTGCACCAAACTCCACAGAGAATCAGCGACTTTACGGTCAGCCAATTCAAATGTGTAATTTTAGGACTTGAAACTATCGACAGAGGCGGATTGTAGTGAGTTTCTTTTCTTTCCTCTGAGGCCAAGTACTTTGTTTCTTTTTCTTTTTTTATCTTATACTTGACCCTCATTTTAGAACTTTCCAGCAGGCAAAATTGTCATTCTATTTATCGTTATAAAGCACTGTTGCCTTTAAAGTGCATCATCAAAGCTCTTTTGTTATATATTAACCTTCATATGTGTATCTATCAGAAATGTTTTACAACTTAACTGCCGTCTAACTACCACTAACTGTGTGTGTGTGTGAAATAAATCTTCAGAAAGACAGTTGAGTTGTTTCCGCCGTACTTGTTCTGGTTGCGCCACAGAGTCATTGCCCCTGGTTGTCTCATTGTAGTTTCGCCTTCTCTCCCCTAGTTCTGACCCACACGGTCCGGTTTCCGCCAGCGGTTGTTCTGGATCAGAGGGATGATGTACTCTTGGGCTTCTCAGACGGTTTTGTACTTTGCAGTTCTTTTCTATCAATTCCAGCCAATAAATCTCTGTCGTTCTTCTTTATATCGGCGTCGAGAGTAGAGGGTTAAATTGTCCGAGTGCTTTCGTAAAAGCAAACGACCCTGCAGGTTTTTCCTCCTCTTGTTGCTCAGACGGAGCTGAATCGTCTCCGTGTGACACCCTTTTTTGTTGAAACCGACAGAGGGAGGAGAAGGGCTTCTTCTTTTCTGAGGTCTTATGGCGGTTGGCAAACAACGTTTTGGTCCACGTTAGGGTGTTCAAATGACTACAATTCCCACCATACAGTTAAATTAACAGCGGTGACGGAGTGGGAGACGGAAAGAGAACTGACTTTTCTGTTTATGTCTGAAGTCTTAAGTTACAAACAAGAACTGAGACTGAGCTTTGATGTTATCTTTGAAGGCCACTGTGGACCTTTTTAACTTTGATGTCTTTATCATAGCTACAATAGGTATTACTGTTAGACAGACATGCTAGCATAGTTAAAGAGCAGTGATACCCCAAACGGTACACAAAGTGATGTAAGGGGTACGCAAAGACAAACAGAGAGACACAAGTTTTGTCTCTCTCAGTGTGCAGGACTAGGGGGTACGGAACTGTGAAACGTTTGGGAACCACTGGGCTAGAGTAGTTAAAAGTTCCATGTTATTTATTTATTTTAAATCATTTTACATTAATTGCACTATATATACTGTACATCACACGTTCCTGGTTCTTCACAATTGCCGTTTTAGCGTTGTTCCCGCCGTACTTGTTCTGGTTGCCCCTTCCAGAAGGGATTATTGAGCTGAAAGGATCAATCAGTAAAAATCTGGACACTTTGTACACATTGTACATTATGCTGTAATTTAGTGCTTTACAAACAAACAAACAAGCAGCAGAAGACCTAACACTGCTGTGTCACTGCAGGCTTAAAACGCACATTTTCTCAATGGACGTTGGTGCGGGAGACAAACTAATACCTCGTAACCTTTTCATTAAAAATACTGTCAATAATTTCCCTGCAGTGAAGAAATGTTTTTGTATTAAATGCTACAATGATTAAATTATAAGAAAGAAGGAAAATAAGAAATGAGTGGCATCGGCCACAGAAAACTCTGAGCAGCCAAAACGTCTTCATCATTAACAACTCTCTCACACTCACACACACACACACACACACACACACACACACACACACACACAGAGTGACATCAATGGCAGCAGAACTGGAGTGGAGGGCGATGAGCTACAGGAATGCACAGACTGACCCAATAATTTATTATTCCATCAGTCAGTTACAGACGGGAACAACTGCTGCGTGGTGAAACAATCACTCGTTCCACTTCTGGCTGATTAATGTTTAGTGGGGTTTTTTCAGGCTGGAAAAAAACATGCCGCCCTGTGACGGGCAAACAACGGCGGGGTTCAAACGGTGAATCGCTGCTCAAAAACACGCTGTTCATTTCCACTCCGGTGAAAAGTGAACTCAGAGAACTGCTGCCACTTCAAAGCCTTCGTCGCGCGCTTGTGTATAGGTGCATCATGCCTGCGCGCGTGTGTGTGTGTGTGTGTGTTTCCATCTGTTCCACTGTGGTCATGAGTGTGGCTGACACAGAGGCCTTGGGGGTCAGATAAGGACAGACAGGGTAAATTCACATATTAGAGAGTGTCATGTCACTGTCAGTAAATTCGGGAATCAAGGATCAGACTCTGGGAAGAAACACAACATTTAAAGTTTTTTTAAGTCTGGTTGTATGCGATCATGTCGCCGTCACTTTATCTTCCTGTTTGACATGTTTTTCCGACAGACGACTGACGTTTGTGTTGCTTTTTAAACCACTAACCCCCCCCACACACACACACACCAAATTCCATAGAGAAAATCCACGTTTTTAGCTCACAGGTAAAGAGGAGTTGCTGGTCTACTGCTGCCTCGTGTGGTGTGTTTATGTCACTGAGGTCAATCTTAATGCAGAACTTGAAATACCAACATCACAACATAACACATTTGAACGTACTAACAGAGGCAGCAGAGGCTCAGCAGCTCCTGTGTGCCATGAGGTAAAAACGCCAATTTTCTCTATGGACTTTGGTGTGGGAGAGTGATCGCTTTACACAGAAAAAAGGCATCTGGGCAACAAACATCAGGACGTGATTAGTAATAGAAGAAAAATAAAATGTGTGTGTGAGACGCTGTGAAAAGTGTGGAGCCTCCACAAGAGAGTAACAGGACAATGTTGCCATCTAGTGAGCACTGCGAGTACTTCAGGGACAAGCCCTTGTACAGAAAACACACATGTACACGTGTAGGAACTACATTTTTTCCCCCCATTTGCAACCCTAGACCAAAACGACAAAATGTTCAGTCACAGTCCACACGTGGGTTCAAACTCTCGCCCGTCCACCCAGAATGAAACTTACTGCATGCAGGTTGTCCACAAAAACTCAACAGTTTGTTACTGATTCTTTAAAAAGACGGGTTCTCCGGAAATCAATAAAAAAGGGACAAGAGGGAGACGACAAAAATGCACCCTGTCCACACAAACTTGGGGCAACCCAAATGAAAACAGTCATCTACATCAGCAGAAATCTGAAAATGTGCTTCCCGTCTACTCAGGCGGTCACGATACACATCGTCAGGTGTGTTACTTTGACCATTTCAGTGAAAAGCAGCAGTGAGAGCGTTCCTCTACCTGTCATGGAGTTTTCTGAAGTGCTGAGCTGTTCCCGCAGCTTGTCCACGTCGTCGGGGTGGACCTGCTCGTAGAGGGTGCTGCCGAACCACTCCGCCTGGGGATGGTTCAGCACCGGCGTCACCGAGTCCGACACGTAGATCACCCGGCCCGTCTCCGCGGCGACCACAAACAGGAAGCCGTCCGCCGCCTCCAGGATCAGGTGCTTCAATTCCTAACGAGATAAAGAGACAGAAGATATAAACCAAAAAATGGACAAGGAGACGAAAAAAACGCCTGTTGATCAACTACAGAGGAGAAAATCTGCTTCCTGTCTACCCAGACGTACCAAAGCACAAACGTAAACACACAGAGATACAGACGTGCGTGTGAAGGATCCGTCGTCGTACCTGTTCGGTGAGAAACGAGGGCTTGTAGGCCCCGTCGGTGGACGTGTTCCCGGTGCCCCGCATGGACTTCATGTGAGACACGGCCATGCGCAGGATGGTGAGCTTGTCGGGCTTGCGGGCGAGGGCGCTGCACGTGGGCACCATGTCCGACAGCTCGGTGATATACTGGGTCATTTTGTTGCGTCGGCGTCGCTCAATCTCACTGTGGTTCTCCCTGAAACAGGGGAAATGGCAGTTACGTGCATGGAGACGGTTCGGACGAGCAACTACTAACCAGCTACTCGGTTTAACTGACGGCCACGACACAACTTTGTTTTCATTATCGTTTCTGCCAAGTTTTTCCACTTGTAGTCGGGACTCGGGGATTCCCGAGGTCACTGAAACTCGGAGCAACCTCAGGACTCCAAAATGGCTTTAACCTTAGCAGGTGACTTACTGAGGGCACCAGTGTGTGCAGAGCCGGCTTTAACGTTGTTTGGATGAGAAATGATAAAAGGTATTGGTAGAAATGCAAGAGATAAATACTGGAATTCCTTGCTTCTGTTTTTCTGTTAAAAACGCAGGCATAAATGTTATTCATTGAGCCTTTTGTTAAGAAGCAAGAATCTATTTTTCATGACTCTGGGCCCTGGTTCCTGGTGAGAGCAGTGCACACGTCGCAAATTTCACTACTCAAACAAACCCAGTTTATTTCTAAATTAAACAAAACAATCAAAATAAAGAATTAAAAAACAAACATACATAAGTCTGCAACTCAAACTAACAAATTATATTCATAATCGCTTAATTTGATCAATGTTTCCCAAATCTTTTTTGGCCAAAAATAACCCAAAATTATTTAGTTTTGATTTTTGTTACATGGAGAAAAAGAAACCGGAAAATATAATAATTACACTAATGCTATACAATTCAAGACTTTTCTTCTTCTTCGGTTTAATAGTTGCATCGAACATCATGATATCATCGAATATCACGATAGGACGATTCTGTGATAATCGATATGGTGTAAGACAATCACACAGCGATACATCGCAAAATCTGTACGTGAATAGTTAAAAGTGCAGGATTTCTCCATTTATTCACAACATAGAGAACACATCAGGGTCATAAAGTCTACGTATTGAACGTGGATGGAGCATCTGTTCACGCAGCTTTCTCCACCTTTATCCCGCTGTAAAGTGCCTTCATTTATGAACGGATACGTTGATATTTGGCCCGATGTATCGATTATCTTATCGCACGAGAAAGGGTAGCGACGTGTCACTGCGTCCATGTTTTGATCCAGCTTTGATGAGCTTTATTATAGCTTAAAATAAGGTGATTAAATAACTGTCAAGTATGAGGTTTGCAGGTGGTACGGCCTCAGTGTGAACGGAAAAATCCTCTGTGGCCTCGACATGCTCGGCCTACCTGGCGTATTTCTCCTTATCCCCACCAGGAATCTGATCATCATCATCATACCTGCGGAGGAGAGAGGACACAGCATGTCACGCGCTGAGTCACACACACACACAATCAGGCAGCAGCTTCAGAGTCCACACGCGTCACATGCAACTGTCGTCACGGATTAATGCGTGATAGTGGATGGTTCCGTGTGAATGGTGGTAGAAAAACATGAGTAAAAGGTGGATGGAAAAACAATAACTCTCTTATACTCAGAATTGCCAGAATATCTATCATTTTTGTCCTCTTCTGAGCAACATCCTGTCTACAATTTTGGATTTTGACAATATTAAGTCTGACAAAGTGCATCGAGAGCAACCATTTAGCAGAAGAATAACCCCTGACACACTGTGAAAACAAAGCTCATCCTCCAGTAAATGGTCTGTGTTAGGCTGCTGTCCGGGTGTTTAAACACGCAGTTCCTCTTGTGTCCAGCAGAGGGCAGCTCCTCCTCCGTGCGTGCCACTACCACAAATCCACTGCTGAGTCTTCAGCTCTTAAATAAAACCATCATCTCACATACTTACACACACACTACACTACATGAAGAAAGAAAGAAAGAAAGACAGAAAGAAAGGGGAAAAAAACAAGTTGAGACAAATTAAAAATGTGACAGGATGAGATGCAGTGACAGGGTCACCCTTTCAAAATAAAACTGTATTTGGGATGGAGGGACAGTCATGGTGGCGTCAGTGTCACAAACACGGGGTATCTGCAGGGCTCTCGCTCTGTTTGGAATGTTACACTGTGATGACACAGTGTGCTACTGACCCAGTTTTTGAATGTGAGTGCAGTAAGATACCCTCAGATACCGTCAGATACCCTCAGATACCCGAAACAGGAACGATATGTGAACCCAAATCGTAAAACATTCTCATTTCGTCATATCCTCACCTTGAAAATTTGCTCGGTCCCTCTCCGTCCTCGTCGTCAAAGTCCATTCTGAGAAACAAGGAAACACTGTTACTACTTCTGTTATGATCCCTCACTCATGATGGTGAGTGATCCCTCATGACTAAAAACCCCTCAATTGTGTCTTCAATTTTATTTCATAATCTTTTAAGAGAGAGAGAGTCGCAAAGGCCTGTGTGCATAACTGCTTTCTGGAAGAAGCAGGAAGTGAAAACATGACTGTCATTTTCTCACCAATACACACCCTATTCTGCCAGGAAACTGACGTTTGTTGACCCTTTACGAACCACTCGCTCTCCCACACCAAAGTCCATTGTGAAAATGTGTTTACATCACAGCACACAGGCGTTGTCGATCCACTGCTGCATCCACCAGCGTGTTGTTCATATGTGTTGTTTTGTGACTTTGGTGGTTGAAAACCTTTGGTCTGATTCACTTTGGTGAGGCAAACTTATCAAATGAGGCAGCAGTAGACCAGCAGCTCCCGTGTCCCTGTGAACTAAAAACGATGATTTTCTCTATGGACTTTGGTGCAGGGAGGGAGTGGCTTACAAAACAACACAAACTGCACTTTCCTGATGGAAAAGTCTGTTTAATGATGGGATAATGCAGTGAACATATGCTGAAGATACTGTGCGATATCCTTGTGTTTTGCTGGTTCTGTGTCTGTACCAACAATACGTCAAAAAACCTGAGCTACTCCTTTAACTTCAAACACACAAAATGTTAACCTCGGCAAAGGATTTCACTTAAAATAGAAATCGAGTGGGAGATCAAGCGTCGTGTCGTGTATGCATCATCGGCTTTCACACACACACACACACACACACACACACACACACACACACACACACACACACACACACACACACACACACACACACACACACACACACACACACACACACACACACACACACAGACCCAGCAGGTCCCTGTTGCCTCCCTGTACCATGTTTATTTGCCATGTTAGTTGCCCACATCTAGGTCTGTATATTATTTATTCATGTTTATGTAGGCCTAATGCCTGCGCGTGGATTCAATGCACTGCTTTGGCCCCGGAGGATTACATGTACGAGATACTGAACTCATGTACAGCACAATTTTCCCTTTATACACACACACACGCACACGAGCAGCATCCATCCTTTCAAACATCATTCCTTTATCCCTTACTTCCACATGAGTGCAGAACCTGAAGCTTCCATTGACACAGGGTCTCCTTATTTTAAAATGTCCATTTGCTATGCTCCGACTATGAAAATTATACAACAAAAAAGCATTTTTTATCTCACGCAATTTAAAGGTTTTCATCTAATATTTTTTTTACCTCATAATTATGACTTTTTGTCTAATAATTTCGACTTTTTATTTATTTGACCTCTTTTTTTCTGGTGGAAATTAGCTTCCATCCCAGTCTGATTTTTATTTATTTATTTGTTTGTTTGTTTATTTTCTTTTTTTCCTCCATGTGATGAAAAAAAATGTTTAAAAGATAACAACTATTATTTAAAAATAAATCACATATATATATAAAAATATCTAAACAACACTAATGGCGAGTGTCTTCAATCTACATTTTATTATATAGCATTATCAATCAAAATAATGTATAAATTTAATATTAACTACATGAAAAAAAAGAAGTATATGTGTATGTGAAATAATATATGTGCCAAAAAACAAAACATCTGCATCAATTGTAGGACATCAGCTGTCCTGAATCTACAAAAAAAACAGCACTGGCATCAACAATTATTTTTAAACTATTAATTTGGACTAATAATGAAGCCATAGTTAGTCTTTGTAACTGTGCTTATGAATTACATTTACATTCCTTGGGTTAAGAACATGAAAATGAACCAAAACAATTTTACAATAATTACGGGAGAAAAGCGTAGTTGTTGTGTCGTGTTGTACAGTGCAGTGTTCTCTGTGTAGTTAGTATCAGACCTGCAAACCCAAATCTCTTAGTCCATTAAACAGTGTGTGTGTGATTACTGAGTGACTGAACGCAGCCATGCTGTAAATGAATAACTCTGAACTGTTAACTGAACACAAGTGTCGAACAAAACTCACACAAACTCATTTACAGGAGAACGTGACGCTTTCAGAGAACCCTCAACAGCAGCCATGAGATAAAAAAAGAAGCAAACACTGTGTGGCTTTGCCTCAACACATGATCTACAGCGTAAATGTAAAAAATATATATGTTTAAGTGGTTTAAAGCATTTAAGTTGCGAGTTCTTGGTTGTGTGTTGTGGAGCTAAAGTTAAAATGACGTGTATTGTATGTAATGTCCTCTTGACCACAGACTGAAATCCTTTACTTTCACGTTTTAAGTCGTAGAATTTTTCTGTTGGGTGGTTTTTCCACAGCAGGTCGGGGGTAAAAATACTCACCCTGCCGATCTCCGCTTGCCCCCGCGGCCCGACACGGCTGCTCCCATCCTCACCTGGCCGGCACCGACTGCTCCGGGCATCCCGACTGTTCCTGGCAACTCGCTGCCCATCTCTGCGGCGACGGGAGGAAGAGGAAACCAGAGGATTAGCACATGCAGTGTCATCCTCAATTCAGATTAACCAGAGCAGCCATGCAAATGACTTCACAGCAGGTGTTGTATCATATCTTGCGGGTTCAATTCCAGGCTCTGCTAAGTCACTCCAAAAAGACAGATTTTCTCTGTGGATTTGCAGCTTAAGAGAGTGCTGAGCAAGTACTGATTAGGGACTAACTGGTTGCGACTTACAAACCAGATTATTGGGTTGAATTCCTTGTTTAGTGAACTCAACTTTCGTGTTTAAGGCAAGCTTTTAGCTAACAGGCTAACCGGGGGAAAAACAAAAACATAAACAGTGTGCTTGATTCCCACTATTGACATATTTACAGTTGATAATGTCCATTATAATATGAAAGCTATACAAAAATATGGACTTTCTTAACTTTTTGCTTCAAGATACGAAGTTACTTTTGTGGAAAATTAGGAAGACGACAGAGAGTAATCTCCAGCTTCTTCCAGAAGAGTAATCATGTAAGAATTGTTTTCTTGTGTGAATGTTCAAAGGTGTAAAAGGTCAGATGTTATAACAAAGACAAAAACGTGGCCGTATTCCACAAAATTTGCACCTCGAAATGCAGGAAATAGTGTTTCAGAGAGTTATGAATTTCAAAATGTTCTTCGCCACGCAATGTGAAGGTGTTAACAAACAAAAATCGACACCCTCTAAAAGAATCTCAGCTAAAAGTCTGATCCACACAAGCTGCAAAGCAGCCAAAAACACTTACACCTTAGAAAAAAACTCTAATTCTCTCACACAGACGCTTTTATTTCGCAATGCCAGAGGTAACGTATGTGCCTGCAACTCCATTCAACGTAAAGCCAGTGTGCTGTATGTCAAAATGTCTTGGAGGTATTACGCCGCGTGCCAATTTCAGCCTCCATCTACCGCTCACATATTCCCCCCCCTCCCGTCCACAAATCCATTCTATTTGCCATGTTGTTTTCCACTCCATCTCTCCACTCAGTTCACTCACTCATTCATTCAGCCAGATGCAATGGATAGGCCAAACAAACCCTCCAGTGCGCCCCAGTGCACCAAGTAACAAAGTTAATATTTGATAACGTATGCTTTTGCCGCTTCATCTTTAGCTTCCAGAAGAACACGCCTTTCAGGAAGCAGACTTCCATCATTCATTCATTCATGAAGTGGGTATGAGTAACACATGGCTCTACACTAACATAAACTGACAAACGTCATCTGACAGACTCTGAAAACTAAAAAAACATGGCTGCCGACGGGGACGCAAGGGAAAAAAAACAATATTATACATAAAGAAAAAGCTCAACTAATAAAATCTACGGCCTGTTTAAGTTTGAAATATCTGAAGCTGCGTTCAGATGACGGTGCTATTCACATCTGTCCTCGAGAGAACTAAGTACGACTGTTTGCATCTGGTGTTGAAATGCGTCACCGGAGATCATATCTGGCTTTATTCAAATACACACTGACATCATCATGTCTGTTCTGGAGAACATAATGTTTGTGACAGAGGAAGACGGATTCATCAGGACGACATTTGCCATCGTCAAGTAATACATTGGCCGATTGTAATTTATTAAAACAACTAATTATAATGAATCATGTAATTTTGTTCTCAGAAACAACATATTCATGCAAAAGTAATATTTTTTAGGTTGTTTTTGTTGACCCCATTTACTGTATTAAATATTTAGACTATACATATATAATGGCACTGCTGGAGACATAAAATGTTATAAGTTATATTTAATCAAGAAAATCTGCTAAGGAAACATGATTATCGACTGTTAAATCTCTCTGTTACGTGATTGGTTTCCCAATAAATGTATTTGAAACATACGAAATTCGGCTAAAAAATACGGGAAATAAATAAATCGGCATTAATTATTAGATGAGATTCAACTTTATTATCGACTGCCCTGATTTCATAGAAAACATCCCAACTGGCCAACCGATATTTTTAATCCAACAGAACGGATGTGTCTAATGTCAACGTGTTTGTGTCAGGGAGAGAATTAAAGCTCTAATCAAGCTGCTTTAACATGAAATAAGATTTTAAAAAGGTGAAATATATAAGAGATAGGGGTGTCACGATTGTAAATCGAATATCGATCGAAACAAGGTCAATATCTCGACCTTGTCGGGGATGTAGCCAATGTAGCACGACTACTACGCGTTAGCCGCTCCCGCTAGCCTGAAGCTGCTCCCAACTAACAGTAACCACGGCAACTGCTGATTTGGGCGACACACTGACTCGAACTAATATTTTTGCAAAACGGTGTGTGAACTACACCACAGGACTGTCCTCATTTGGAAAAACCCTGGATTTAAACATTTTTATTAACGTATTGCAACCACTCAACAGAACGCCAAGCAGGTCACAACTCACTACAAAGGCGTTATTGGAGGTCAGAGGTCAGATTTAGTGATCGCTAGACTGAGCTACATGACTCTCGATGACATCTCTTCTTTTTTTTTTTTGTTTGCAATTTTTTTTAGTTTGCAATTCACTGCTTATTGTTACATTCATATTCTTAATAAATTGTTTAAATTTGACAATATGGCCTTAATGTGGTACATTGTAAAATGTGTAAACAAAACAAAAACATACATCTATCCTTCTGAATGTGGTTCTGTGATCAGATCTGAGGACACATCTGATCTGCACGTGATCAGATCACTGCTACCAGATCTGAATGAGGTCTGAATAATAATGTTTATCTCACTGAAAGGGCAGCGTTTTCCCAACAGGAAACCAATAAAAAAAAAAAAAATTTCAGTTGACCTCTTTGGTTTAACTGAGCTTGGAGCAGAGAGACCATGGTTTTCGCTCTGAAACCGGATTTTTTTTTTTAAAGACACACAGTCGATCAGAAGTCTAGTTTTAACTAAGTCACATATACATTATTCAGAGAGCCAAACGCTAAAACACCCCGAGGTCAAACGCATTAATCAGCCTGTTGGGAGACCAGAGGGAACGTTACTCTCGCTCTCTCCTTCTCAATCACTGCTCTGCCTCAGACGAGGTTTCCCTCTCTCTCTAATCTATCAAACAGCCTCGGGACATTTATTATGAAAAAAGGACTGTTAATAATCCAAAAGGAAATAAATATAAAAACAATGCATTTTAACTACTTCCTAATGACTAACAAAAAAAGGAGATGCACCATATATTAGCCCATTAAAGGTCCACTGTGTAAGAACTAGATATTGACCCAATACTTAATAATCAGCATTGGATAACCCTAACCCTTATTTTATACTAATCGGGCCAATTATTACAAATGACGCATTTTTGCACTCAGAAACTGTATTTTATATTTTATTTGTAAGATAAAAATTGAAAACAGACAATACGTTTGTCAGATTATAAACGTTAGATATTTACAACTATTTTGACAGAAGAAGTGTATTTTCACTAATAATACAATACTTTTGAATGATTAAATCGATATTTTTTTGCTTCTTGAAGTGTCAACACAAACCTTTAATTAAAATCATACCACATCTATGGCTGCAAATGATGGTTATTTTCATAGTAGATAAATCTGACGATTGTTTTATCAGTCATTTGGTCCATAAAACGTCAGTGAAACGGTTTCTCCATCCTCAAACTGATGATGTTTCCCAAATGTCCCGCAAACCAAAATGATTCAGTTTTAATGACTTCTCTGTTATACGGAGCCAAGAACCCAGAAAATATTCATTTTTAATTATTAAAAAAAAGCATTAGTTGACGAATAGTTGAGTGAATCGATTAATCCTTGCAGCCCTAATCTCATCCTATCCTTTTTTTTCCCACTTTCCATGTTACATCCATTAAAACAGTTTTGGAAACAAATTAAAGCCTAAAAATTTAACAAATTGAATAATTCATCGATACTCAATGTATTTACATATTCATTTTCTGTCGATTGACTCATTAAGGGAAAGAAAACACTGCTTTTCACCAGGAAGTATCTAATCCACAGAGTTAACCACCAGACAGGAGAATGATCTCCTTCCTGTTATTCATGAACCCAAAATCATCTCTGTCCTCTCTCCAAGCACGTGGCCCTCATTAGATCATATCGCTGCTCATGTTCCACATGGTCTTACGCCAAGTGGATCTGGATCACAGCCAGCTGGAGATAATCCTGCAGTGACACAGCGGCATTCCCGCGTCCACCGAGGTCGACGCACCTGACCGACAACGGCCGACCGCAGATCAGCGAGCTAACTTTATCCTCCTCTGGTTGCAGCAGCAGCAGCAGCGAGACTTAATTCTGCACGTAGCTCTGGCTACACACCTCCGCCAAACATCTGAGTGGGTCATTACATCTACAAGTACGACATGCAAGAGGATAATAATTAAAACAATAGGGTTGTCCTTGGGCCTGGAGGGTGTTTGGTGCCGCTTCCATCAGATACAAACAAGGCTCTCATCTGTGATGACACTGACACTCAGTCTGATCTTTAAACAAGACAGACAGACTCTCAGAGAGAGAGAGAGAGAAGGCAGGATTTCGTGTCCTTCTGTTATCTGACAGGGTTATTTTCCTCTTCGGTTCATTGTTCATTCAAACAACACCTCACCTCCACACTCTGTATGCAGCCGAGGTGCTAATAACCGGCCCAATTCTTTATTTATATTCCCTTTTCATTTACATTGCCAATGAAGTGGCACAGAGCGCGAGGTAGAGTATGGTTGACCTGTTTTCATACGGAGGTCTCAGGCGCTCACAGCTCCTCTCCTCTGCACAAGAATTAGGGCTGCAATTAACTATTTGTCTTTAAATTAATTGCCAATAAAACATCTTTAAAACAATGACGTAAAACAAGTTTGCCCCGGGTTCTTCAGCTTCTTAAAATGTGAATATTTTCTGGTTTCTTTGCTCCGTATAACAAAGAAGTCATTAAAACTGAATTATTTTGGTTTGTGGACAAAAAACAAGACATTTAAGAAACACTGGTCAACATTTTATGGGACAAGCTGTGACTCGATTATAGAGCTGCAACTCACAATTATTGCCATAGTTGACTAAGCGAGTACTTGCTTGGTCCGTCAGAAAATAATGAAAAAAAAATCTCAAAACCTGGAAACGATGATGTTCTTGAACGTCTTGTTTTGTCCTCAAACCAAAATGATTCAGTTTTAATGATTTCTTTGTTTGTTATGCAAAAAAAAAAATAGGAAATGTTCACATTTAAAAAGCTAAAAAGATTTGGGAAATCGATTGATCAATAACTGCTGCAGCTTTTACTTAAATGTGAATATTTCCTGGTTTCTTTGCTCCGTGAAGGAAATCTTTAAAACTGTATAATTTTTCAACATTTTCTGACATTTATGAGCCAAGCTGTTGCTCGATTAATCTAGAAAATAATCTGCAGATGAATCAAGTATGGAAAATAATCATTAGTTGCAGCCCTAATTATTTTTAAAATCAGCTCATTTTATCATCCGTATTATTCTAAATCAGTGAATCGAGTACTTGATGATGTTCTCAAACGTCCACACAGCAGAATCTATCAGGTTTAATGATTTATTTCTTATATGGTGCATACAAACCAAAACATTCCTAATTTGGACTCATCCTTTTGTTGTTTTTTTAAGATAACCACAATAATACTGAATATTTGCTGAAGATGCATAGTAAGTGTATGCTAATTGGGAGCGACATGTGCAGTATATTTGGTACATCTAATTAATTCAAATGTGATTCATTTCATTTATTGCATGGCAGTTCACTCCCACCATATTAAATAGTCGACTGCATTATTCACTGAATTTTTTGGTAAATAAATATCTAAAAAGGGCTCCATTCATGTCAGGGTGTGGCGCGACCGCAATGACCACTGTGTGGCGCTAGAGAGAGAGGTCACCGATAATTTGTTACTTTACTCTACTTTGTCAGGGTAGAGTAAAGGTGCACTTCCTGGTGCAGTAAGTGGCGCAGTGACTTGGCTTTGCAGAAAAAGATAAAAAAGAACCACTACCATTGTTGCCACGGCAACCTACATACAGATTAAAGGTAGGTGAGGGCGAAGTCTGTCGGTCTTGGCTGGTGGGAACACAAAATGTGAAAATGCCGTTGTTGTTTTTAACCACAACTCCTGTGAAATACATTGCATCTCCCTAAAACTTGGTCAGATTGCAATTGTCACACGTCCTAATGTGTTTGCCAAGTTTGATGAGTTTTAATGCACGATGAGACCCTCAAAGAGTAAGTAAAAGGAAAAAGATGATGGAAAATTATAATCAGAGCGGATACAGGTCAGTGCTCAGGCGCTAACTATGTTCAGATTTTTCCACTAATGTGAAACAAACCAATGTGATTTTTAAATCAAATCAAATAAAATAAACTTTTTTGTTCCCACAGGGAAATTTGAGAGTTAAACTCATACAATATGTGTAACGTAATGCTCAAGAATGTCTTGAATAAACTTGACATAACAGATGTTTCTTAAGGCAGCCATTTTCAACATCAAACACAGGTGTTAACACTTATATTAATTTGAGTTTTACTCCATTTGGGTTCAAGAAAGAAAGTCCCGCTATTGTTCTACTGTTAAATACTGACATAACTCATCAACTGAAACAAGGTCTCTTGATTTTTCAGCTTTATACATGTTAATATGTTACATTTTCTGGTTTCTTTGCTACTTATTCCTAAAAACGAATACATTCAGTTGTTGGACAAAACAAGACATTTGAGAACATCCTGAGCTCAAGGTTTGGATAACACTGTGTTGCGTGATGTTTCAAAAGACACGAATAGTTGTGAACGCGGACCTTTAAATCTGCTCTATAATAATCCCACTTCAATCGGAATTCAATAATGTGGCTGGTATTGTGAGCACAATCAAATTTTGCATACACAGATTTTATCCAGATAAGTTTTTGAAAGGCTGGACAGCAAAACAAAAGCAAAATCCAATAAAACACGATTTTTTTATATCAAAAATATGATTAAAGCCCACAATCTGGAGTGTGTTAAAATGTGATTCAGATTTCCGAAATCACTTTTCAACATGACGGACCTAAAGAGTTCTGCGGCATAACTTGACAGAACAACTGTTTGGAGAGCGAGATTATGCGCCTCCATTTTTGCCCCTGTTCAATCCCCAAATGTAAGGATTGGATTAGTGCCAATCTGGGCCTTTTTTCACCACAATCACCTCTACCTAAACTTGCATTTATTTCATATCACCCGTGTTTGATATAATTGGTCATATTTTAAAACAACGCCTCATTTTGATTGGCTTCATGTCTCTCTGCGTTTACAGATGTAACAGTCAAATGTATTAACTGCGCTCTAAAGCAAAGTTGAGAATTCAAGGTATTGTATTTTGGCATAACTCATAGAAGAACATCATTTGGCTAAACGTGTTTCAGAATGCGAGAGCAAGGTGGTAACAGATTTTATGGTTCACTGTCTACTAATGAGGCAAGAGTCATAAAATGCAAATCCCCTCGGGTATCATCTGTTTATACCAAACTGAGATTAAAGCTCAGGCTAAATCGCCGGCCAGACTCAATTTACACGTTCTTTGTTTACGCCAACAGAACCACAACGCGCGCACAGAGCTTCACCATGTGATTTAAATTGGCAAACTGTGACTGTGACACAAAAAGAGTTGTGTATTTCAATCAAATACACACTTTCATTACATATACGACATCCTCCTCCTCCTCCTTCAGAAGGTAAAGGACCTAACGGCAAACGTTAGCTGTAATTTCACATCGTAGCGACATGCCGATTTATAACACGACATGAAAGGAATTGCTAAATATATGTTCTGTCATCCACAGCACGCATGTCAAGCCAAGAGAATGTGCCATAAGAAAATGGTGGATATTTTGAACAGGGTTTGGCATATGTGGCTCTGTTTATTCAAGCCCCACATACAAAGCAGGGGTAAAACATTGCTAGCGTTTGTGAATAGGGAATGTAAAGGATAACTTGAACAGAATGTTCTACAACTAGTTTATATCAATAAAGTTTAAATGAGCTCACTGAGGGAAAAAAAGGTTTTAAATTAACATGTTCTTAAGCATCAAAACGGTGAAAAGAAGACAGTTATTCTGTTTGTTTTGTTCATATAATTAAATAGTTTCACGATATAACAATAGAAGACATAACATGTAAATATCCACAGGTGCCTCAGTTGTAACTGAACTGGGATTCATGCTCAAGCAAAATCACCACGCGAGACTACTTTAAAACATTTCACAAATTATATTTTCTTTGTTGACCACGACAACCACACAGCACACAGAGCTTGCATGTGTGATTTGTTGCACACTAACAATGAATTCCTGTAAATCGGCAGTAATGTGTGATGCACCAAATGTCACGTTTATCACTTTATTACAAACTTTCATGGCCAATTCACACAGGTCCTCGCCTCCTTTCTAAGAGCTAAGTCAACAACAGTCAACTTTTATTCAGCAATTATTTCAGATACCCATTGTTTTTCTCATACCAGCTCCATGCCGATTCATAATATGACGTTTAACAAATGATGAAATGCCAATGTTATCAACTGTAGCACACACGTTAAGCCAGGAAAATGTGGTAAAGGAAATCGTTGGATTATTTTACACAGGGTTTGGCACGTGCCCATGTAAGCGGTACACACCACACAGCGGGGACGAATCATTTCTAGCGTTTTGTGTAAAACAATGAATCAACAGGCGAATACTAGATATATTAGATGCTCGTGTAAAGGTGACGCTGTAAACATGACAGCAAACGTTCCGGACAACATTAATGAAGGACACATGTGGCTAAAGCAACGATATGCAAAAAAAAATAAACCTTTTGTATGAAAAGAGTGAGGGAAGCGCTAGCTTAGCTTTGCTAGGAGTAAATACGCGACAGCAGCGGTGGTGAATTCACTGCATATGTTTTTATAAACATAACAAACGAGTGTTTTTTGACGTGAATTCGGCCGCAGAGCTACGAAGAAAAGCGCTGTTGTCAACGGCAGCTCGGTGGGGGGAAGGGGGATGGATGCGCGAGCCAGGCTCCGGCGGCCTGCCGCCGCTTCAGCCCCCCGCTCCGAACACAACAAAAAAAAACAAATAAAACACCCTCTGCCTCTTCCGTGCAGCTATTTTTTAAAATAAAACAATATACTCCATCTTCAACCACAGTCCTGAACACACGCTGACTCACCGGAGGGGTTGACGGCGGCGGGAGTTGCCATGTTGCCTCAGCGGAGAAAAAGAAGTCGGAGAAACGGCAGCGGCAGCGATGGAGATGACGCACAAAGCTCTCGCACAGCCCCCGTTCGAGAGCGACTGAAGTCGGCGGGACTGGCACGCGAGGCTCGGTCCGAGCAACCGCCTCACATCCGCTAACACCGGGGACACGAAAACGGAGAGGAAGGATTCAGTCAGAGGCGCAGCTGAAGTTTACGTGGAACGTGTTAACATGTATGTTTGTGTCGCTTTTGCGCCCAGAACCAGACTTAATAAAATGCAAGATGTCTGAGAGGTAGCACCGCGAGATTTTAAGGCTGCTTGAATAAATTAATGTTACACAGTCAGTGACTGGTGTGATGAATGCAATGCCAGGCAGAGGCGTTTCAAGGGAGGCCAAGGAATCCTGGGGGGGACCCCGACATGATGAAACTAAACTAAACCCCCAAAATGAATGAATCCAATAGCCTAAAAAAGTTAAAAATTTATTTCACTCTATAAATGGTGTACTTTAACTACATTTCCTACATAAATTGTGTACTTTTACTAAATTTCCTAAATAAATTGTTAACAATTGTGTACTTTTACTACATTTCCTAAATAAATGGTGTATTTTTTTTTACTACATTTGCTTAATAAATGGTGTACTTTTACATCATTTCCTACATAAGTTGGGTACTTACTACAGTTTCTAAATACATGTGGGTACATTTACTACATTTTCTGAATAAACTGTGTACTTTTACCACATAAATTGTGTATTTCCTACATTGTATTTATATAGAGCTTTTCTTGTCTTGATGAACTGCTTTACACCACAGTTTTCACCCATTCACACGCTGCAACATGAGGTTAAGTGTCTTTGCTCAAGGACACGGCAGAAGCAGGAATTGAACCCACAACCTCCAACCAGTTGGAAGACAACTCGCGAGACAAGAGCAAATCCCCATAACGTGGCTGTGTGAACTGATTTATGTTCCCACAATCTGAGTAGTACTTGGGAAACGCACACACACACAGAGTGAGAGTGGAGCCGGAGCATTGAGGATGTGTGCATCACTTCTGCTCTGCTCACTTTTCAGGGCTCAGTATGCAGAGAGGGGATGCAGCAGCCAGCAGTGGCTCTTTCCCCCCCTGCTCTTTATCCATCTGCCCCCTTCCTCCCATCCACCTTCCCTCTGTCCAGGCTTTCCACTATCTTGCCACCCTACTGCATCTCCTTCCCTCACCCTCTGCCTCGCAGATGTTCCTCAGTGCAGAGCGGGAGCTGTGCTACGTTCAGCAGCCGAGCAGGATGTGAGACAAGCAGGTAAGAATCTTTCCAATCCTCCTCCCTGGCTGGTTCTCTCTCTCCGTCTCTGCACGACAAGTTACCAGTTTGTTAGTGGATGACGTGCCGTGCTGAAGTGTCTGTTTTAGGGTTCTTGATGGGCTCTGATGGGAGTGTAGACGTTCAGAATTGTTCGGTGATTGCGTTGCGCGATACTATATTTATTATTATTCATTTACTGGGATGTTGTTTCGAGACTTACTGTAAAACAGTAGTGCGTAACTTTATTTATGAGCTCCACATGACTCAACAGCGACGTTGTGCTTGTAAAGAGGGACGACTGCAAACAGGTTGGGGTTTGACTGAAAACACAAAGAAGAGTCCACGGAAGGTGTCAGTGAAGTTAAATGATTTTGTGCAAGGTTACTTTCTCCGGATTTCAATAAACCAGCTGAACTATTTCTGTTACGCTGTCAGTTAATGCCCTTTTTCACGTTGAATCCCTCGGGGCTAACTACTAAAACAACAGCTAAAAGTCAATGTGAATGTTCTCAGTCAGTATCGGCAGTTTGAATCACTAACTTTACCTGGTTTCTTCGTCATCGCAGGTTCAAAGTTAGCAGTTTAGTGTAGAATTTTGCAACAGCTTTCTAAATGTGTTAGCAAATTAGCATCAAAGCTCAAACGATGCTGAGCTCGTCCATTGTGAGGCTATTGTAAAAACATGATGGTCCAAAGTTGCGGCCTCTGACAGGTGATTGCACTCCTGTAAAAATCACTTACAGTTGTTTTATCTTCAATTAAATTTCTGACAAATGAAACAATTTTCACCCAAATTTTATACACTGGAGTTTTAAAATACTCTAAATACTCAACTTAAAACAAGAATTCTTCAGTATTATGTTGGTCTTTCACAATATATGTGTTTGTGACACATATAGATGCTGGAACTGTAAATTTTTCACTGTCATTTTAGCTGTGCGACATATGAAAAAGATCATCCCCTAAATGCCCCTCACCAAATATTTTGGTCTGTACGTTTTTCATTTCCTCCACCAGTTTAACCGAACTTTTCAGGTTGCGAACCATTTTATTTGTGGCGTGAACATGCCAGCTCTGTTCAAAGTTTGCTTGGGGAACTGTTGCATAAAGAGACATTGCTGTGTTTACGGAAGTTTCTATGAACGAAAAAGGAAGAGAAAAAAAAGTGTGTAATTTCAAAGTTCTGTTTCACGTGTGGATAAGACTTTAGGGGGCACTGGCCACAGAAGAAAACAAATCAACTTGCAAACATTAAAGGCGTTTTAAGAATAATCAATACGCTTGCTTATCTGAAGAGACGATAACTGTTGATTACATGGGTGACTGGGAACCTTTAATCAAAGACTTCAAAGGAGGCGGCTGTACAGCAACATGAAACATGCTAACCACCATAAATACCCATGGTGAGTACATTCAAATGTTTAATTGCTTGCAAGAGTCTACATATCAAATGGCGTATCTGCTCAGTGACTAAGCTTTAAAAATTATACTACTAAACGCCTCATTTTAGAGGTGATAAAAATATATATATATATATATATACACACATCATGCCCCCAAAAAAGAGAGTTAAGAGATGGACGGCTGACTGGGATGCCCTCTATCAGAGGATAGAAGAGACGCAACATGGGAAGAAAAGACAGATCATTCTCGAAGAACTGGACAAAGTCAGAGCTTCCTACCAGGAGGACATCCAAAGGTTTGAGGCAGAAACCCACGAGCTGTGGCAGAAGAACCTGAAGGCTGAGCAAGACACACTCCATCACAAGATGATGAGGGAGATTAAAGTGGTTAAGAAAAAGGCAGACGAGGAGAATATCTCACTTTTGGGACAGTGTGAGAACATGCAAAATCAGTACAACGTTCTGGTCTCGGTCAACCTCGACCTCTCCACCAAGCTGAAGAAGATGGCCGATGAGATGAAAGAGGAGCGGGAGGAAAGACTGACTTTACTGGAGGAACTGGACCGAGTCAGAGCTTCAAACCAAGAGGACACCCAGTGTTATAAAGCTGAAATCCTCAAATGGAAGCAGCTGGCTGACCAGCTTCAGAGTAATCTCGACAAGGTAGCCAAGGATTACGCAAACTTTGCGTCAAGCCACCGCGTGATGGCGCAGAACAGGAGGGCGATGTGGGAAACCCACTGTCAAATAATAGCAAAGGAGGTGGCAACCATTGAGAAAACCGCCGATGAGAAGTCTTCCTTTTATTTGAAGCAGTGTGCGAAGCTGATAAATCAGCACAACATTCAGATCACATTTGACCCCGAGTTCCACACAAAGCTCGAGGAGATGACGAAGGAGAACCAGGTGGTGAGTAAGGACAAGTGGATCGTCCAGGAGGAACTGGACACAGTCAGAGCTTCATACCAGGAGGAAACCATAAGGTACGAGGCCACGAAGCAGCAGGCTGAACATCTTCAAAGTCAGCTCGACAAGGCAATCAAGACTCACGCCGACAATGTGTCGTGCCACGAGCTGATGCTGCAAAAGGCGAGGGCTGAGTGGGACGCCCTCCATCAGAAGATAGTGAAGGAGATCACGGTGGTGAAGCAGAAAGCTGAAGAAGACAACACATTACTCTGGAGACAGAATGAGAATTTGCAAAATCTCTACAGCCTCCTGGTCTCAGTCAACCTTGAGCTTTCCAAAAAGATCAAGATGATGACCCTTGTGATCCAGGAGGAGAGAGAAGAGAAGCAAGTTCTCCATGAAGAACTGGGCAGAGTCAGGAAATCACAGCTGGCTCTTCAGCGTGAGCTTGACGTTCAGCTCAAGTACAACAAGTTAAAGAAGTCGAAGTTTAAGACAGAGAGAGAGGACAATGCGCCTTCCCAAAAAACATCCAGGCGACTCCCCACGATGACCGAGCTGCGGGAGATTAACTCACAGTCTGAGCCGACATTGTGCATGAGAATCAGGGAATTTCTGGGTCTGAGATGAACACAGAGATGTGTCGAGGCGGTTTCTGCCAAATCAAATATTCGGATCACTTGAAAAGCAGGTAGAAGCCGAAAGACAAAATTGTAATAAACAATCTGATCTGAAGTGCAGCTTGAGCTGGGCAGTGGCAGGTCAGGATAAGTTAAACGTGCAATATGTAAACAAATAAACAACTGTTTAATATGCCGTATCAGCTCATGTGTTGATTTTTATTTGTAAATTTTAAGTGCAGCTCCTTGTTTTTATGTTTTCTGCTCTCATGTTTTTTGATTTGTACCCGTTTTATATGCTAAATGTCACTTCCCTGCATTTTTTTTTACATATAGAGTTGAAGAAGTACCTGTGCATGAACTTGGACCCCTCTGACCCTGCTGATGTTTGTTGACAGTGGTAGTCGGCCTGGGTCAGACAGTCCTGTCTAAGTAGCGCAGCACTTCTCCGCATGGCTCTTGTGCCACTTCTTTGTTCAAACTGGGACATTTCCTTTGGCACCAGGTGGCAGCAGTTTATTTTTTCCCTGCTCAGAGGGGGATGCTGTGTAGGTAGCGGGACATTGGTGTACACTGGATGGTCGCCAACACAACTGTGCACTGCCACTAACTCAAGAAACTGGACAGATGAGACAGTTGTAATCTCCCCCTCCTCTGCCTCTGACTTGTGTTGCCATGACTACAGTAGCAGGGCATTTTATCCAAGATGTAAAATTGCCAAAAAAGGTCTGCAAGATTAAAAATGGCAGACTTTTTGTTGGATTTAGACTATGTCTCTAAGAGACTTTTTTGCTCATGTTGACCTCCAATCACATTTGAAAGTCTGTCATTGCAGTTCAAACTTGTACTTCAACGCAAGTTCCTCCAGAGTTTATATACGTAGGTTGACTTGGTGAAAACAGCAGGGACAGGAAGTGGGTGTGGTTAGGTAAATTGTGGGAAACTTAAAGAAATGTCCAGGAACAGGAATTGGGGGAGAAAAACACATGACAACTACAAAAATGTTCATAATTTGTACATTTTTGACAAAGTGTCACTCGTTTTTTACTCTTTCTTTAAGCCTTAATGACGTCAAATGTTACACCTGTAAAAGACCACATTTTTAAAGTTGTGGTTCTGATGTTAAAACTGTAAAAACAAGACATTGTTTACATCAGTTCCCCGAAATCTTTGCTTTCATTGTTTTGTTTTCTTGGCCACCAACGCAGGACAGGGTTATTGTGGAAAAATGTCAAATTGATTTATGACACAAAGCGACTGTATTGTTCTGTATCAAATCACTGCAGGGAACAGCGTTCGCCTCATATTCTACACACAAGTGTGTTTATATAACACAACACCAGCTGCTGCTGCATCTTGAAGACAAACAGAAACCACTGCGGACACAAAGCTGTCTCTTTTTTTTTTACAATGCCTTGCAATATTTTAAATGAAGGAAGCTGTGGTTGTATGGACCACACTATCAAACTTCATCTTTCTTACATATTCTCTCACTTCTGTCAGACTCACCGTCCTCTTTTCTCTTCCTTGTTTCCATTCGTCTGCTCTGCTCTCTTGTCTCTCTCTTGTGACGCTCACAAAAAAACCAAACAGGCGTGAAATGAGTTTCTAGAGGTGAACATTTCAGCAGCAACTTACTCATGTCACCAGATACTGTGAGCTGGTCAGGGCTGGTCAGCAAGCCCGGGGTCCAGACTCATTTGGCCTGAACATCCCAGGATGTGTTGACACATGAAACTCGGCAGAACTATAAGCTACTGATCACCACCAAGAATAATGCAAATAAATACAGAGTTTTGGTAAATGGTCTGTATTTACGTAGCACTTTTCTAGTCTTTTCTAGATCACATTTTTTGTATTTTCTAGTGCTTATATTTCATACACGTTTCACACTCTGCTGGCACAGCCATCATCAGCGTCGTGGAGTTAAGGGTCTTGTTGAAGGACACAGTGGCATGTGTAGACTAGCCGGGCAAAACTCAGGACCCTCCTGCCCAACGGTGAGGCAGTAATTTTGCGGCGTTCCAGGCAAATTATGCTAGCTTGGTTAATCTTAGTTTTTTTAAATCAAACCTCAAAAAAGCACTTTTATTCCTTGGCTTTTGGCTCGGCATGAGAGTTGCCTATTGTAACCCGTCTTTCCTTTCCTATTGGTCTTAAAGCTTTTATTATTTTAATGTTTCTGTTGGTGTTTACTTATGTTGTTTTATGTCTAACTATATAGCACTTTGGTCAACTTTGGTGTTTTTAAATTTGGAGGAAGAGAGGCCTTTGACGGCCCCAACTCTGACTAGACTAGCAGTGGTTCTCTGACGAGGTCCAGGGGCCTCAAACTCAAACGACCTGGAGGCCACTGAGTGTCAAGTTTGGACAGTATAGGGGCCGGTCCAGTGACAAAAAGTTATTGGATTAATATTTATGATGATATTGCACATGATTTCAAAATAAAAGTGTTTGTTTTTGCCCGCGGGGCTGTAGCCCATCAACCACATTCCCACCCCTCTGCTCATCACCAGAGCAACATGAACATGCTTGAACTTCACAGGAACCAAACAAGAACATTTCCATCAAAGCAGAGTATCAAGTGTGAAGATTGACTGTGTTTAGAGTAAAGGCTATTAGCTCCAAAAACCTGCTTAGACACAGTCCATTCAGAGGGTTATTATAAACCGAGCAGTGATTTAAAACGCCCTCAACCTCAAACTGTGACGGAAGCAGACTAATGGAACCTGGAGGCCAGTGTAGCTCATGTCTGTCAGCTGCTCTGACGTGTTCCAGTCCAGTGCAGGCTAATTTACTCTGGAACCGGACAGAACCGTCAGGAACAGCCTCGTCTTTCTACCGTCCAGTAAGACAAAGTGTTCATTTTCTGCAGACTGCTGTGCTCTCTCTCTGCAGGTGAACTCAACTGGCAGCAGCTTTCCAGAGGTAGTTGCTATGAGAGGAGATTCTGGTTTAACAAATGACACTTCCTGTCAGTGGATGCTGCACACGACCACAGAAACTAGACCAAAGCATAAAGCAGGGCTTTTTGTTGTTGTTGGTCAAATCACTGGCGTTCAGCTGGTTACTTCATTATCCTACAGCAGTTTAAATAATGACAGACTTCATATTTATTCTCCTAAACTGTAGAAGATCACTGGCTTTATTTAAGGAAATGACGTGTGAAAGAAAAGGTCCCACACACACACACACAGCTATTATTTTAAGGAAACTGCATTGACTATCATTCTAGGAAAAGCCTTACCCCTAACCTTTACTTAACCTAACCATATTTCAAATCCTATTGTTAAACTTAACCAGGTCCTCAGAAATGAGATTCTGCCTCATTAGGACCAGGTTTGTGTCTCCATGGGGACCACTGACAAGGTCCGTGTTTGTGACAAAAAAGATCCTAAAGAGGGAACAAATACAACAAAATACACATACACACTGTTGTGTGGTCCAGTAAATACTGATGTTGTTATTCTGTAATTGTTATCTTTAAAGAGTTAACTTGCTAAATATGAAAAACCCATCGTGGTCGACTTAAATGTGGCATGAAACTCTCTGCTAGGTTCCCATTGTGAGATTTTTGCTCACAATGGATCAGTTTTACATGGGGGTGGAGTCATGTAGTTTTACCACAGGACATGGATTAAGGGGATAAGAAAGCTCTACCACAACTGAGAGAGGTAAATAACTGTCCTTAGAGACTTACTTCTTCACTGGGCCCAGTTGCGGAGCCGTCGCTACGATCAGTCCCATGTTCTCCAGCTGTGGCTGACCCCCTCACCCCCCACCCCCAGACATGGCACATGTTCTGTCACCCTACCCAGTAACCCGAGGAGCTGACAAAGGCCCTGACACGGGAGGGCGAGGGGGGTAGTGAACCCTGTGATCCCAGACGCGGCTATGCACAAACAACTTCATCCCAACTTCCCAGACACTGAGTGGTGCGCACGACGCTGCTTTTTGATAAAAATTATTGACACGACATGGGACATTCAGACGGGACTGAAATCACTGAGAAAAATGATCCTGTCCGAAAATATCTGCAACTAAATTATCTATAGATGCAAGTAAGGAATGTCTGACTGTCAATCACATCACTGTACAACAGTTCACTTGACTTAGCTACTGAGGACATCAGATATTCTGTTTGTCTTTGTCATGAAGATAGTCAGCTATAGCTAGCTAGATACTTCACTAGCTAACAAGATAGATAGATAGATAGATAGATAGGTAGATAGATAGATAGATACTTAGTCAGCTAACTAGCTAGATAATTCACTAGCTAACAAGACAGATAGATAGATAGATACTTAGTCAGCTAACTAGCTAGATACTTCACTAGCTAACAAGAAAGATAGATAGATAGATAGATAGATAGACACTAGTCAGCTAACTAGCGAGATACTTCACTAGCTAACAAGATAGATAGATAGACACTTAGTCAGCTAACTAGTGAGATACTTCACTAGCTAACAAGATAGATAGATAGATAGATAGACACTTAGTCAGCTAACTAGCTAGATACTTCACTAGCTAACAAGATAGATAGATAGATAGATAGATAGACACTTAGTCAGCTAACTAGCGAGATACTTCACTAGCCAACAAGATAGATAGATAGATAGACAGAAAGATAGATAGATAGATGGACACAGTCAGCTAACTAGCTAGATACTTAGTCAGCTAACTTTTCTGTTCCTTGTTTCCTGTTTCCTGTTGTAATGAGTTTCACTTATGTTTGAATAGTCTTCATATGTTTATTTTATTCACGTGTTGTTCTGCTGTTTTACTGTTAGCTTGAGCTCAGGTTCCCCATGTTCCTGCTGTAGGCTGTAGTAGAGCGACAGTTGTCCACTGTAGGTCAGTTGTCCTCTGGACTCTCACACGTCCACCTCCGTCGTTTGCTTTCTCACTTCAGCTGTGTTCAGGCTGAAGGAGAAAATGGTGAGGGCCAGTGAAAGGCTGAACCCTGGAGTGAAGAGCAAACAGTGTGTGCAGTGGAGGAGGAGGAGGAGGAGGAGGGAGAATGAAGCCACTTGTGCCTGAGCTTTTTCCTCCTCCCATCTGGCTCCACTGAACACAATGAGGCAAACACAGCAGCTGTGGGCTCTCATTAAACACCTTCTACGTCCACGCTGATGTTATTATTCATCTGACGTTTATTTTCTGAATTGATCGACGAGTCGTTTGATGTCATTTTGTCCAAAACCCAAGATTAATCCATGTAATGATTTCTTTTTTATACGAAGCAAAAAAAACATTTACATTTTAGTAGCTAAAAAAAGCAGAGAGCTCATTCATAATCATTTAAAAAGAACTAAATATCAAAATAGCTGATTATTAATTATGTCATGTGTTATTTTAATACAGTCACATCGTGATATTGTGAGTTTAACAGGCTTTGGTCTGATTGAACAAACTTTTATTTTAAACAATTTTTTCTCTGCCCTTCACTCACTGTATGTGTAAGTGTGTGTGTGTAAACCTGTCATTGTGGGGACATTTTGTCTGGTCTCCACAACTTTAAAAAGGGTTTTTATGGGTTAAGACCTGGTTTAAGGGTTAGAATTGGGCTTAGGTTAGGGTTAAGGTAAGGGTTAGGGTTAGGCACTTAGTTGTGATGGTTACAGTTAGGATAAGGGACTCAGGAATGCATTATATGTCTATGACGGGTCCTTACTAATATATAAAAACAAGTTTGTGTGTGTGACCTTGTCAGGACCAGTAGTCCTCATGGAGACCAGAACCTGGTTCTAATGAGGCAGAAGGTCATTAACTGGTTAAGTTCAGGACTAAGATTTGAATTGAGGTTAGTGATGAAGCTTTGTTTAGGCTGTTCGGATGAATGGAGTCAATGCAGAGTCCTCAGAAGAATAGCTGTGCAAACCAGTGTGTGTGTGTGATAGCAGTGTGTTAATCACTCACAGTAAATTAAAGGAGCGCTGGTTGAGCGTCGCCTTATAAAACAGCTGACGTGATAACACACAGCCTCTCGGCTTTTCTCTCTCTCTCATCTTTTCCCAACAAATTGACTTTCCATTTTACAATCTCACCTCCGCTCGGATTCAAACATCAGCAAATTTACGAGGCTGTCAGTCAAACACTCACACACACACACACAGGATTACATTTTGCTCATTTTGTAGCCTATTAGCTTTGGCTACTATAAATTCAAATATCAAATCACCCTCTGAAGCGAGTGCCGCTCCGTCGTCTTCCGTCAAGTTTACTTTCTCAGTTTAGTTTCTCAGAGTTTTTCACAAGTCCAGCTTGGCTGAACTTCATAAGCACTGATATGATCATCTTCCCCAGAATTAGATACGATTGTTTTAAGGTCTCATCTCTTGAGCCAACTGACACAAAATCAAATCCAAGAGTCTTTACGTTAGCTAGGAACAACAATATAAGTTACGCAGCTACTTCAAAAAGTTCTCCACCTCACCCAGAAACCTTTGACCCCATGCGAGCCACCTTGCAGCCTTAGATCCTTGGGCGAGTCCTTCCTGACTATTCTGAGGTTGAGGAGACTGTAGCGATGTACTAATCCACAGGCTGTATCCTCCATTGTCACCTTTAGATAGAAAGATCATTTATTGATCCAGAAGAAGACAAAAGTAAGGTGCTCTTAAATGAGATGGTCATCCCAAGGGAAGGGTCCTAGGACTGAACCGGCAACCTTCTGGTGACACACCCAATTCCTTTCCCTTTTGGCCTACAAGCAGCTATCGGTGTAAACGAGCACTTTTGTCAGACATAAAGGAGATTATGACGGCTGCCACACAGGATTACAGTGCATTGGTGGCTGTATCGCGGTTGCTGGCCAAACCGATTTACTAGACCAACTCCAGGAGTCAGCACTGACTCTAAATCCTGAATTATTTATATACATTTAAGTAGATTTCCCCCTCTTTCCTCCGCTCCTCTCTGCTGACTGTACAGCCTTTCTGCAACATTAACACTGCCATTGAATTTAAGTGACTGTCAGCGTCTCACATCCCTCCCTTAATCTCTCTCCTAACTGCCTGTCCTACAGGGTCAATGGTTGACGTTGATGTGTTTTAATATTAAACCTGTGAAATATGGAATAATATGAACATAGATTCTGTGTATGAGCAGCACCAAGATATGCAGGAAAAACTTGACTTTTAAATGTTTTCAGAGGAAACGCTTGTGACTCAGCTCTGCCGTCTCCTCTGGATCTTTGGTCTTCCCCCGTTTGCTTGTCCCTGACCGTTCTGGTGTCCCAGGACATAACATCCATACATCATCTTCATCATCGCTTGTGTGGAGAGACGAGTGTCCTGACATGGATGTGAACAGTAGCTCAGTGGTGGAGCGAGTCGTCGGTTGGAAGTGTACATGCCGATGTGTCTTTGGGCAACACACTCAGCAGCTTTGAGTGGTCATCCAGACTAGAAACAGTCCATTTAGTTCCTACTGTTGCATGATGGGATTGTGTGACATCAACTACCGGAGCTTTACCGCAGCAGAGGTCGACCAATATTGGTTTTTCCATGGCCGATAATTGATGCTGATAGTATTGATTTCCCTATTTTTCCTCCATCTGATAAAAAAAAAAAGAACTGTTTTTTTTTTCAACCAGTTACCAATTTTTCAATTTTCATAAAGAAATAATGTATAAACTAAACATTAAATAAATGAAACATCAAAAACTAAGACAAACTAAACTTTTGGATAAGATATAAAGTTTTAAGTGACTCTGCAACACATATGCGTTATAATATCTAATCATTTACAGAGTAAGAGATAATAAACGGTCACAATGTAGTGACTCTATATTCACTCTTCTTGTACTTTAAACAGACCAGACATTTGAGGTGAGAAGAACTCGGCGGATTAATGGCAGAAGAAGTAAGACGATCATGGAACGTCCACGTCCCCCGACTTTTAACGAGGGCACATTATTTTAAAGTAACACAGTAAAGTGCTTTTAAAAAATGCATGAACACATTAAAAAAAAAAGAAAAAAGGAGGAGCCTGTGCAGCAGCTGGGTTTCACTTCTCCTCTCGTCCCTCATGACCCTCGTATGGAACAAGCAGGATGGAGGGATCACGCACACACACATGTCCTGAGGCTTTCGCACCATGTGACGTGAGATGATGGAGAACATAGTACATGAATTCCTTAGTTTTTCTATATACAAGTACAAATACTTAATTGTGTACTTTTACTCCACTACATTCCCTCTAACTCTCTTTGTTACTACCAAATAAAATCAGAAGAAGAGTTGGTATTATGGTCTGTATTTATATAGAGCTTTTTCTAGTCTTGATGAGCTGCTTTATGCGACAGTTTTCACCCATTCACACGTTGTAGTGTCTTTGCTCAAGGACACATATAGACGCGCAGAACCCACAACCGTCCAGTTGAAAGACAACTCGCCCTACCACTGAACCACCATGGCTCAATCCTAACGCCTTATTTCTTTAAAAATACTTCTCTTCTAAAACTTAATTTCAACTTCTACCAAAGTCATTTTCTGCTAATACTTTTACACAAGTATCACCTTTAAGGTACTTTATACACAGACGGAATATGATTGATCATTAGATAATATAAATATAAATAAATATAAACATGTTTGTTTTGAATGCAGCATGTATTCAACCCCCTTTGTGCTGCATAACGAGCAAAAAACACTTTAAACCATGTACAATAGATTCTTTCAATCGGGCGCCAAGAGGACCAGACTCCACTGTACTCACTTCATGTTGCAGGTATCACATGGACAGACGACAAGTCTTTCCTCCAGCCGTCGCTGTAGTTCTTCATTCAGAGAAACGCGGCTTATCTCTGCGGAGCAGAGAGTGGATTTATGGAGCCGTCTGAGTCAAGACAAAAGAATCACAAAAAACAACAACAACAACAAGACTTTAATCCCTCGGTGTTTGGACAGCACACTCACACCCTCTCTGAATATTGATGCTGGTGAGAAAATCTACGCTTCTCAGCCTCATGTCCACAGAGACAGAGAGGTGAAGACAGCAGTGCACAGTCCAACCAGTCGCCCGGATCGTGTCTTACACTCATGCACTCGTTTCTGCACGGCACAGATACGTCACAGACTGTCAGTCTCACTTGTGTCAGGTGCGTCTGCTCTTAAAAGAGTTCACTTGAAACGTTTAAACACGTCTGTTACATTCATTTTCTTGATGTCATGCAAACATGTTAGTCTGACTGAAATCGAGCTGGTCTTAGTCAGACTAACATACCTGGATAATGCGATTCATAGTCTGATTACTCCTGCATGTATAGGCATTCGCGACATATAAACTGCGGCATACAGAACCACAACGCCGCCCATTTCACCATCTCACTGTTGTTCTGTGACGTAAAGGTCAACAGGAAACTGATTCAATACGCACTAGCTTACAGAGAGATACAGCGCCACCTACGGGGGGGTCAGGCGTACACATTATACATCGGACTCTGTAAGTTGTCCGATTGTACGACTGAGTATATACTTATACTACATTCTATTGACGGTGTTGTATGAACTGGTATTGCTAACAACAGCTAACGTGGTGAACTTGGGGGTGACGTCACTCCCAGTTCCGATTTCCAAGTTTCTATGTAAATGGAACACAGCGTTGTGTTGTGGCTTTACTCTCTTGTATGTGAGTTAACATGTCCGTCTTGTCCGTCTCTCTCTGTCTGTCTGCGTGTCTGCAGCCGTGCCTTCAGGATGACAGCAGGGCGCGTGGGGGAGCGTGAGCACAGCAGCAGACAACGTCCATCATGGAGGTGGAGGGCACAGCGGAGCCGGCCTTCGTGGATGTGGACCAGGGCCTGACTCTGGCCTGCATTGCCTTCCTCTGCCTGCTGCTGGTGGCCATGATCATCCGCTGTGCCAAGGTGATCATGGACCCCTACAGTGCCATCCCAACCTCCACATGGGAAGAACAGCACCTGGACGACTGACGGTACCATGTACTACTGTATGAGTATGTTCCACCGGACCACCACGTGTGACAATACCAGCAAAGTCTCTGGTCTGAACAAAAGTATGGTTCTCCATGGGTTCTTTAGTGAGGCAGTGATTATGTATGAAACCTTGTTGACTCCATGGTCAATCTCAAATTCTCAAAGGATGGAAAAGCACAAAAGAGTGCATGAATTCTCTTGGTACAGAACTTTTTTTTAGAAGTTTGAATACGTCAAAAATGGTTCCGCTGTGGCACAAGATGGGAGAATAGTTTCCTGATACTTTGTGGAACTAGTTTTTGGTCATATGGTACCTTAAATAGGTTCTGTATGATTTCCAGAAGAAACGGTCAAGACAGAAGAAACTTCTGGCACTACACGGAACTCTTTCCTTGTAGAGAAGAAACTCTGGGGTGGTAAAGATGGAAGAACCTTCTGGTACTCTAAGACCCTTTTCTTGGTAGTACCTGTACACTAGGCTTGTGCATGAATCCTTCACATCCAGAAGTACAATTATTGGTGGGACAATACAAAACCTTTTGCTTATGTTTGTCCACATATGGAATAAGTAGAGGAAGAAAGACATTGTGGCCGTTGATGGGATGACACCACTGCAAACACAGAGTAAAGCACATACACTTTTTTGTATCCGCGTACCTCGGGCCTGCCTTACATTTGTGCCGGACTGACAGCACAGCCATGGCAAGTGAATGCCAGCCTTGACTTGACCGCACTTTCCCTTTATGTTTTTACAAACTGGAGGATGAACGTGAAGAGGAGGTGAGGCCCCACGACCAAATCCTAGAAGTCCTGGGGCAAAACCGTGGAATCGGCCTTTGCACAAAACTGTCAGTGTCTCGACTGGAGACAACGTGTCATTTTCTTACCACAGAATTTTGTAAAAGCCAATGATATCGCTGCGATAACGTTAACATGCAGTTAATATTTGAGTTTCCCTGACTTGCTGTTGCATGGTCACTGCTCGTTTCCCCTGATTACAGGCATGTGAAACGCTTGCTAGATATACCACAAAAACTACCACCGACGCAACAGAGCGCGTCTAAATCAAGATGCATCGGTCTGTGATCAGCTGTTCCTGGCTACGTACCATGGAGGCATCATGTTTGTTGCACTTAAAATGGAAAAAACACAAAACGACACAATGTGATCTGCGTTAAAAAGCATTACTCATGTGAGAAAACAATCGTCACCTGCATGTTCCTTATGAAGTGCCTACGCTTTAGCCATTTAGCACCTTTACCTTTAACTGCTTGGACAAATCCCTGCACCCTTACTGTAGCAACGCTAAGTCTTCCTGCAGATCGAATGCAAGCTCCTCGAAGAATGTACAGTTTTCTACTTGAACCCGTCTCTGTGTCTAACTTTTTACAACGATGTCTCAGAGACGTGGAAGAATCGGTGCCTTTTCTCGGCTGCTGCAACAGTGATAAAATTCAACTTCGTAATAAATAAAAAACAACTGAAAGTGAAATACAGGAGTTTAGAAACAGATTGGAGTCACTTGGAATGGGAATTTTCCATCTTTATGTTTTTTTTCCTGAAAAATATTGTCTTTATTTTTCTGAATTAATTAGATGAATATTTTTCTCTGCCGTTGCGCTCATTTTTGAGGGGGTTAACGTGCATAAAAACAGTTGAGATTTGGCACGGAGGCAGGGTCAGGGAAAAATGTGACAGTGGCATAGGGCACAAACATGTTCATAGCCCCAGGGCTCTATAGCGCCCCCAGAAGTCGGGTCATGGTCAGACAAAAGTCGTCGGATCCGGCCGAAATTTGGTGAATTTGTTGGGATTACTCCAAAGGATTTTTTGGGGTGAATTTTTGACGTGAGAGACAGTGGCCAAAATTGCGTTCAACACAAAATTTAGGATTTTTTCTATCGTATCCAAGTCGCACATAGTTGTTACTCTCATGATTCCAAACAAACTTCTCATGTACTTCCATTAGCTTCGCCCACCCAGAAGTCGGCCATTTTGGAAAAACAAAAATGGCTACTCTGTGCATTTGAACAAACTTGTTCTAGCATGTTTGAGCTAGCCACGTCAAACAAAATTTAATGATTAAAAGTTATCAAAGGATTTTCTCTACGTCCAAAAGTGTGGCTTCAGCAATTTATCATATTGTTTGTATCGTATCTCCTTTTAATCCACACTGGACCAGCGTTTTAAAAAGAGCCGAATGGATCTTGCGTTTTATCGGAAAATAATGATGTCATAGTGCCGCCCACCTCGCATGTGCCGTCACTTTCTTTATCTGTCGTCGTTTTCCCCCTCTTGTGTTTGCTCCACGTCTTTGGGGTGATTTCTTGAAAGTATGTCGCATTTATGGGACACTTTATGAAAGAAAATGATCTAGTTAGCTAGCGAAGTATCTAGCTAGTTAGCTGAATAGTATCAAGCTAGCTGGCTGACTATCTTTGTGTCTATCCTGTTAGCTAACAAAGTATTTATCGGTCTATCTTGTTAGCTAACGAAGTATCTATCTGTCTCTTATTACCTCGCAAAGTATCTACCTAGTTAGCTGACGAGTATCAAGCTAGCTAGCTGACTATCTTTGTGTCTATCCTGTTAACAAAGTATCTATCTGTCTCTTGTTAGCTGACTAAGTATCTAGCTAGTTAGCTGACTAAGTATCTAGCTAGTTAGCTAACTTAGTATCTAGCTAGTTAGCTGACTATGTATCTAGCTAGCTAGCTGACCAAGTTTCAATCTGTCTGTCTATCTTGTTAGCTTTGCAGTCTCTTTCTTGGGGGGAGGGGGGAGAAAATGGACAACATTCCTCCAATTATTATTTTACATTTTTTTACCATATTTATTTTGCCCTATGAACTCATCAAATTCATTTTCTTACACGTATTTTTATTATTTTATTGCCTCATGCAAGCTTTATGTCATTCTGTCTTTAATTTATTGTGTATTTTTGCTCCACTCTGATTGTTTATAAAGTGCTTTACAAATAAAGTTGGATTGGAAAACGAGTTCCGTCTTCTTTATCCACCTGTACTTTTACATCACCTAGTCTCATTCTGGAATTTCCTGTTCAAATTTGCAATACACTTTAATTAAAACATAGCTAACGAGCAGTGGTGTCTCCACTAAATGGCCGAATTTAGAAATCGGTGGATTTGACACATTATGTTTCTCACTGGAGTTAAATGTGATTATTAATCTCTGATGACCTAAAAAAAAAAATCGACAAAGTGAGGAAGTTAAATACGCTGTATGACAATGAGGGATAAGCTGGCGTCACAGTTCAGTAAGAACGAGAGAACCCTCTGTTCACAGCTGTCTCCTCTCTTTACTCCGGTTTTCACGCTCCAGTTCTGTTTTTACTGCTGAGCCTCACATTTCTCCACAACCTGAAGTCCAGTGTCGGTTTGTACATAAATGCCTGAATTTATTTGCAGTTGACTCGCAGTTAATATTTAATGACGCGCTGCATTCGCTGACGATGTCCTTACACGTGTACTGGTGGACAACTGCTAATTTATGTCTGCAGCAACAAGAGAGACAAAGAGAGAGAGACACACAGAGGAGGACAAAGAGATGGAGGCTGCACTTACACCTCTTGTCGTTGGTGTCTTTCAAGTGAGCAAACAAAACAACTGTGTCAAAAGCAGATGGAGGCGTAATCTGCTGGATTTTACATCTGTTTTAAAGTAAAAGTACTCAGTTCCCTAAAATCCATGCATTTTCCCCCTCCAAGGAGGCTTTTATTGTGAAATATTTGCAGGGCCGACAGATTGAAAAGTATATTAATCAAAAAGCAAACTGCTGCTTGACCATGCACATCACTGACTTTGATGTAAGGACTTAAGACACTTAAACAAAAAGGCCTCATGATATCTTAAGAATGTGGTCTCTGCTTTATCTCACTGCTAGACAACAATGTCTGACTGGAAACTGAAGTTTGCATTTCTTTGAAAACCACCCACTCTCCCTGCACCAAAGTCCACAGAGAAAATCAACGATCTTACATCACAGCACACAGGAGTTGTTGATGCACTGTTGCCTCCATCAGTGAGTTCAAATGTGCTAATTTGTGAATTTCGGGGGTTTGAAATCCTTTGTTTGGATTAACTGAGTGACACAAACTTAGCAAATTAGGCAGCAATAGACCAGCAGCTCCTGCATCCCCAGGAGCTAAAATCGTTGATTTTCTTAATGGAGTTTGGTTCAGGAGAGGTAGTTCAGTTCCACATCAGAAAAAAAAAGCCTGGGTGAGGGTGAGCCTTTTTGTGAAGTGGCAAAAATCTGTTTTTCCAGCCACGTTTTCACTGTCGACCGCCCCTCGTCGCAATTAAGACGAGGCAAATAGCGAGCAGGTGACTGAATGTGTGAATGAGCCAAAAACTGAATGATCAAACGGTCAGAAGTCCTCGCCTCTGGTTTTTTTTTTTCCGTGTTTGCTCTGTGAGAGGGAATACACATGAAACCAATCTCGCGTCAGTTTGGACGTGTAATTGGGTCACACCAGAGCGCTGATGAAACTCCGTTCAGAGTTAATCCACGGGGAACCATCTGCCAGCCTCAAGGCCAATTCCATCACCGTCTGTCTCACATAATGGGCTAAACAGCACAGAGCCGCGATTCAAGGGTGTATCCTGCACACGCCGCCGTCCACAGGGCTTTGAAGGTCAACTTCAAGGTACATACAGTGTATTATCATAATGAGGCCGGTGGTATAGAGTGAGAATGTAAAACAGTGATTTAATTTGCTTTGGCTGTTAAATTATGGCCCGATTCCCTCCTGCCCTTCACCTTGTCTCGGTGCTGGCAGCCTCTGTCTGTTTCTGAGAAAAGGTCGAGCAGCCGCTCATGTTGAGCATGCTCATCGGGGCACAGGCCAACGTTTATGATATTCAGTATTCAGCGAGCTGGCCAAGTGTGTTCTTTTTGCTCAAAATCTTTCTGTGGCATTTACGTCTCGCTGCAAATTCTGCACGAGGGACTCCTTCACTGGTTATATCACGGCTCGGGGCTTAAGTGGGAAGAGTGGTGCCAACGCACCCGAAAGAGTTCCCAGTGTCACGCGACTCGGTTCCTACGAAACACCGTAGTCCATGGTTCGGTTTGGTACAGCATGGCTCTGCTGGGAACGGTAAAGTCCCGGTCCAGGACTGAGAACGGCACGTCGTATCAGTGCGGCGACATTGAACGCGACACAGCAGACCACAATGGAGGACGTCCAGCTGCTCTCGGTTGTCCTGCTCAGTTCGTGTCTCAAAAGAACATTTTGCTCCTGGTCTCTATCGTCTTCTCTTTCCTCTCTTGGTCACATGATGTGGACTACATTTGCAGAAGAAGTGGAGGGACTAACATTCTCCACTGTTCAGAGAATCCTGCAGTATGAAGGTCCAGGTCCAGTCTGGTTCTGGGGCGTCTCTGTCTGGATACTAAGCAGGTCTCCAAGAGTTGGCCCGCCACATTAGATCAAGGCCAACCCTTGTTCTAAGCCAGTGGTTCCCGACCTTCTTTAGCCCCTGACCAGATCAGAGTAGAACAGACTGTAATGAATCCACCGAGGGAGGAAATGACTCAGCTGTTGCAACAGCAGAGAAATAATAGAAAACAAAAAGGATAAAAAAGTAATGCAACATAAATTAACGCGAGTTAAAATTCATGTGAGAATGTTTGTTTGTCAATAAATGACTTTTTCTTTTGCTTCATCATTTCTTTTTCCAGTGAAGTTGTTCAGACAGTAAATCATCATTTAAACTGCACGGCCACCGATCAATTCTCCATTTCATCCAAAGTCTTGTTTAATTATAAACGACTCATCTTTCCTCCCCCAGAGAAGACGCTGTCCTGTCCTCATTTATTAGTTTGTGGGGGAAACTATAAAATAAAAACCATGAAGAGTTTGGAGATAAGAACTAGTTAGGGTCCGAGCCGCGAATGACTCCAAAACTCAGTAGCCAATCAGTGTTCAGCTTCCTAAGGCCCGCCCACAAACAAAAAACCACGGCACAAAGAACAAGTCTATTTCCAAACAATAAAATACAATATTTTTGAATGATTCAATTCATATTTTTTATTTTCTTGCTGGTAATCGTGCTAACCACTACGTGTTTTCATTAAAAATCATTTTGAAAATACGTCAGTCGTGTTGAATGAGTGCACACAGACAAAATGATCAACCGTCCAAACGTTGCAGCGAATGAATAATGATTGAACTTCCTCTTCATCTCAGAGATACATGGTTCCCTCTCAGGTGTGAAATTGGCCTCAGAACCACAGAGAACTCGCAGAGAGAGGGAGGCGCCGCGGAGAAAAGGAAGCGTCCGACTAATTACGGTGCGGCGAGACAGGTTCGTTAAAACTCTGTGACGGCCAGGAACGTGACCGTGACATTTCACTGCACCAGAGACTACTTGTTAAAAACTGTGTGACATTTAGGAAAATACACTGAGAGCTATTTTAGATTAAAATCAATGTCCTCCCACTGCATCGGCTGTTTGAAGCTGCAGGAAGCAGGATCAGGAGAAAAGTAGCTGATATTTGAGTTTCACCCTCGGGTTATTCATTTTTCTGGGGACGACAGAGTTTCACATACTTTATTAATCCTGGGGTTTTGTTGTTACAAGTTGTTAAAAGAGCGGCGTCTAAATCATGAGATTATATAAAGCACTTCATTTAGTAAATTGACAACTCTTTTTGCTTTTTCTTGTATCTACGGCTCATGGGTGAAATATTTAAGCTTGAACATTCCGCGTAAATGCCTTATTTCCCCAGATTCATATTCATCACAGTGATGCTATATTAAATACAACAGCACTGCATTCCGCGTGTGTGTGTGTGTGTGTGTGTGCGTGTTGCTTACGTATACAAACTCGTCAAAGAGCCAGAAAGCTCCCGCACACGTGGACTCGAGGGTGTGTTTGAGAGGAAGTCTGATTTCCGTGCAGTGAGTCGCCGGCTTCCTCTCGTTAATAATCCACCTGCACTTTTCTCAGGGACGGACTCATTTTTCACCACAGTGCTGCAGAACCATCTGCTCCGCGTCACTCCTCTGCAGCACTCTGCGGCACCGGGGGAACCCTGTTGTTTTGGGTCAACGTCTGTTTGTGTGTAAATATGCCGCGTTCCAGTTGTAGTCAGAGGTCGGAATGTCTTAGTTAGTTGTCGGAAATCTCAATCTGAACAACCCTTCGGATTAGACTTCCAAAACAAATTGTAAAAATCAAAGGAAACCTAACAAAATGGCTGCCGCTAATGTCAATGGCAAAAAACATGTTGCGACTAAATCGCACTTTTGTGTTATTTGTTTCACAGTAAATCAGTCATACACATAGTACTGTTCAATTTTTATCTGTAGACATGTTGCTAGGCTTTTTGTGTGAGCTAACTACCATGTAGGGCTTTGTTATTGACTGGTATTGCTAACCATGGCTAAGCTAACAAAGGCTAGCCAGAGATACTTTTACTTTGAAGGTGTTTTTTTTCCCTATTCCTCAACTGGAAGACAAAAAACACTTTGCCCTGTACTTCATTTCTTCATTATTTTCATTAGGAAAACAAAGGTTAGCTAGTTTTTGGCTAATGTCCAGTTTCAGTCAATAACATACTTGGTTTTTTCATCTGCTCTGTGTCACTCCTCTGCAGTTCTCTGCGGCACCAGGGAACCAAAAAAAAATTCCCCCTAAAAAACTGGAAAATCAAAGAAAACCTTACAAAATGGCTGTCGCTAATGTCAATAGTAAAAAAACATGTTGCTAATTTAACTGGAAAATTGCATTTTTGTGTTATTTGTTTCACGGTAAATCAGTCGTACACATAGTACTGTTCAATTTTTATCTGTAGACATGTTGCTACGCTGTTTGTGTGAGCTAAATACCATGTAGGGCTTTGTTATTGACTGGTATTGCTAACCATGGCTAAGCTAACAAGAGATACTTTTACTTTGAAGGTGTTTTCTTTTCCCTACTCCTCAACACTTTGCCCTGTACTTCATTTCTTCATTAGTACCATGCTAACATTTCATTAGGAAAGTAAAGGTTAGCTAGTTTTTGGCTAATGTCCAGTTTCAGTCAATAACATACTTGGTTTCTTCATCTGTTCTGACGTGATCCATAATACACACGTGAGAATACGTCAGTGTCTGCTGTACATCACACTTTACTCACCACCACAAGCCTTGTCGCTGTTGTACTAATGGAAATCAATGCTATCGCTAATTAGTTAGCATATTCAAGTTGCTCCTGCAGCAGCAGCAGCAGCCGCAGATTTGGCCCATGAACAAGTTTTTCTGTCTTCTGTCCTAAAACACGCTGGCAGCCTGAGGGTGGTTCAGTCCACTTAAAGGTCACACACTCACTCACTCACTCACTCACTCACGTGTATGGATGTAAGTCTTTGAGAAACCTCAGTTTCTGGTCTTCTTCAAACCAGCATTTTGTAAATCATTTTGATTCAAATAGCATCGGGGCACGTTGGGGCGTGGCTATCATGTGGTGGACAGTGGATGTCTCCGCCCCTTTCTTCTTATAAAACACGATCGATGGAAACTGGTCACAGAAACTACGAGACATTTTTCCTTTCATAAACACTGACCTCGTCAGGACCAGGAGACCAAAACCTGGTCCTCATGAGGCAGCACCATCATTTCTGAAGAGCTGGTTAGGTTTAGGACTAAGATTTGAATTGCGGTTCTGGTTAAGGGTTAGAGTTAATGCAGAGTCCTGTGAGTGTGTGAGTGTGTGAGATAATAATAATAATGATGTGTGAAACTCACAGTCAGCAGGTCGGTCCACGAAGGATTCCTCAACTCTTGACATTCAGCAGTTCACCTTCTTCTTACTTAATCTCTGCTCTCGTCAGCCTTCACAGGCTGCAGCTGCTAGAACACGCAAACACACACACACACACGTACTTGTTTTTATATCTTAGTGAGGACACTACCGTCACAACTAAGTGCCTAACCCTAACCCTTAACCCAGCCTTAACTGAAACCCAATTCTAACCCTAAATTAACGTCTAAACCCAAGCTGAACTTAACCAGAGGTTCTGCCTCATTAGGACCAGGTTTTGGTCCGTCTTCACGAGTCAGCGTCGACGACAGCGACCACACATCAACAACAACAAAACTATCGAACAAACCCGAGAGTTTATTGACTTTTTTCTCCGCCAGTGTTTTCAGCTGATGCACGTTCTCTGTCTTTGTACTTTTATAGAAAGTATATACAAATCACACGTTCTCTGTCTTTGTACTTTTATAGAAAGTATATACAAATCACACATTCTCTGACCAATGAGACTCAGCTACCCCCCACACACACACACACACACACACACACAGTCTCACTGCAGTATTATCAGTCACATTTGAAGAGCTGATGACTTTAGTAAAACTGCACATTGCTGCACTGCTCTGTACTACCTCAACATGACTCAGCAGTTTTTTTGTTTCACATTTGGACTCTCATAGCAAACCTGAGTCATTTTAACAATAAAACCAATATACTGAAGGTTATAGAATAGAAGCTTGTATTTCAATTTTGACCTTATTTGAAACTTTTAGTTGTTTTAAAAGCTTTCAATTGTGCTTTACTCAATTCCATACTGTTCAACTATGAATATTTATTATTAATATAAGGTCAAATTCGATTTTTATTTTAATTTAAATGTTTTTTTTGGTTGATCGCACGCTTTTTTAAATCAAAATTGAAAATCGTGTACGATCTTCACTTTATATGTATGTATAGTGTAAGTCTGTGCGCCTAATATCGGTCACTGACAGGTGCACGTCACTGCAGAAGAAGAGCATGCAGCGACGTGCGGGGCTCAGCGCTGCCCCCTATCAGTGCAGTGCAGTACTTTCTGCCTCACCTGGTGCATTTTCACTGAACAATTAGAGTCGTGCTGGAACTGTATCGTGGAAAAGTGCCAATAGTCTGTGGACTCATGTAAAATCCTGCACTGAAGACGACTGGACAATTAAAAGGGGAAAAAAAAAGAAGACGCAAAATTAAAAATGATGAAGATTTTTTATCATAAATCAACACGTAAAACATCAGTAACACAGATCTTGGTGCAGCAGTAACACTGTGAGGTCTCAGCGTTGTAAGGCTGGTAGGACGGTTCCCACACAGGATCCAAAGCCCACTCTGTATCCGTCTCCCTGACAGTAACCTGCACAGAGGAAAAACACAGCACACGTTATTATGTTATTACTCCGCCTCCGTTTTGTCTGTGCGACTGGAAACGATGACGCGTTGCTTGTTTGCTTCATAGACAGGGAAAACAGGAAGTACAGGAAACAGAAAACCAACAGACAACTCCAAACTGAATAAATGTTTAATATCCTTTTATTATAGAACACTCAACACTCCGCGTGCGTTCAGTCCACGCTCACCTGCGATGGTGACTTCATCTCCGTCCTTCAGGAAGGTTCTGCTCTCTCCTCCTCCCAGATCGATGCTCTTGGATCCTCTCCACGACAGTTCCAGCATGGATCCAAAGCTCTCTGGATCCTGGTGGGTTTGAGAAGACACAACAAAAAGATCAACACAGTCTTTTAAATATCTAAAAACGGCTGGGAGTGCAGCAGTCACCTGACCTCACTTTTGCTTATTTATGTACCAAAATTCCAAATGGCCGGCTTCCTGTTGAGTCAAGGCCATGGTTACCATTGACTTTTTTGTTTGTCTTGGTCTATAACATCTTCCCACCAAGTTTCGGGAAATTCGGTGGAACTCAAGGTATGCCGAAGTCATAGGGCACTTCCTGTTTCGTGGCGAAAAACGCAGAGGTGTTGCCGTGGCCACAAAACCTTACGACAACTTTGATGTGTCTAGCACAAATTGGCGTGTTTTTGTCGGTACGACAAACGCGCTCGGACGAGTCCGCTCATTTACGTAGGACGCAAATCGTGAGTGAGTCACCATCACTGAATGTTTGAGATAACAAAGTATCACAATCATATTCACAACACAAACAAGAGCAAGAGCAACAACCCAATAATAGAAAAGTGAAATGATTGACAGAGTAAACGTTGGGTTCCTGCAGACACTCACTGGTCCACTGATGGTTCCAGAAGCCAGCAGGTCTCCTGGTCTGATGTTACAGCCGTTGACAGTGTGATGGGTGAGCTGCTGCTTCATGGTCCAGTACATGTACTGAAAGACAGTCAAATCCTGGCCTTTAAATAAAAGTGCTCTGTAGTCTGGATTACTTCAGATGCGTGTCAGATTACCTTACCTTAAAGTTTGACTTGCAGATGGTCGATGGCGCGTCCATGTCTTGTCCTTGAAGAGCAGAACAGCAGAAGTGAGTCGCCACATGTACTGTCACACACACATGTACTGTAACACACATGTACTGTCACACATACATGTACTGTCACACACACACACGTACTGTAACACACACGTACTGTCACACACACACACACACACAGTCGTACGTACACAACACTGAAGTCCACGGGAAACTTAACAGATTTGACGTCACTGCACTCGGGGGTTTTTGTCTCCACCGGCAAATTCAACTGTTATTTTATAACTTCTGTGCTTTTTAAATTCTATATTCACATTCACTTCAGTGAATGACACAGCAGTAGACACACACGTGAGGTGGTCTACAGCTACGCTAACGTGCCTCAAACTGGCGCCCACTTTGTGCTCGTACCACTTTAAAAACCTGAACTATCCCTTTAAGTGATGTACATTACATTTACTCCACATTTGATTAAGTTTGGCACCATTATAACCAGTAGTCCTCATGGAGACCAAAAACCTGGTCCTAATGAGGCAGAAACTCATTTTGGAGGAACTGGTTAAGATTTACATTTTTATTTTTATTTTTTAATGTATGTAGCACTTTGAGATTGTTTGTTCAATATAAAGTGCATTACAAATAAAATTCATTATTATCATTATCATTATTATTATTATTATTATTATTATTATTATTATTATTATTAATAATAATAAATTGTAGTTATGGTTTAGGGTTAGGGTTAGACATGACCTGGTTATGGTTTAAGTTAGTGATAAAGCGTTGTTAAACTGTTCTAAACGAATGGAAGTCAATGCTGTATCTTTAGGAATAATAGCTGTGTGTGTGTGTGAGCTGTTAATGGAAAGTACAAGTGATCAGTGAAGGACGAGGAAGTGACAGAGAGCGTGTGTGTGTGTGTGTGTGTTTATGCCTCCTTCTCACACACACGCACACACACACGTGCGCACACACACACACACACACACACACACACACACACAGACTGTAATGGCTTCTCATTACCAAGAATCACCTCAGGGCTTTTACTTTGTTGTGCATTTCACATTGTGAGTGCTTGTGTGTGTGTGTGTGTGTGTTCATCAGTGTAAACACTGCAGCTGATGTTGTGACCGCGTCACTTTGTGTGAACTCCACCTTTAAGTGACACCGACAGGTTGATGTTGAAGGTGTAAGCGTCGTGGTGTTGGAGGTAGGGCAGCGGTTCTGGATCCTGCACAAACACACACAAACACAAACACACAAACAAACCACAGGAAAGAGAAACATCAGACAGCTGCTACTTGGTAAATGCTAACACTAGGGGGCAGCTGTGGGTCATCTTGTAGGGACGTCGCACTCATTTTTGAGGGCGTTGACGTGAATAAAATGTGGTATTGGCATCGGGCACAAACCCGTTCGTAGCCCCAGGACTCTACAGCGCCCCCAGAAGTCGGGTCATGATCAGACAAAAGTCGTCAGATTGGGAGTTTGAATTTTTGACACGAGAGAGAGAGAGGCCAAAATTGTGTTAAACACTACATTTTTGATTTTTTTCTATCATGTCCAAGTCGCAAATAGTTGTTCCGATTTTAACCAATCTTGGTGCACTCGTTGCTCTCGTGATTCCAAACAAATTTCTAATGTACTTCCATTAGCTCCGCCCACCGAGAATTCGGCCATTTTGGAAAAACAAAAGTGGCTAGTCTGTGCACTTGAACAAACTCGGTCCATATGTTCTAGACGAGTTAATGATTAAAAAGTTATCCATGGATTTTCTCTACATCGAAAGGCGTGGCCTCAGCGCTCCGACAAAGTTGACGTTAAAATGGCAGGAAAACGACTTTAAAATTCCACTTTTTGAAAGCTTTAACGTAAACAGAACAACATGAAATGGCTCACAGTTGTCAGCTGAGAAGTCAGTAGAGTTAACATGTTGGTATGTATGTAAAAAGAACTTAAATATCTCTTTAAAACACCATGCTTTTAGCTGCTACCTGCACAGACACATACAAGATAATCATATAAGAAAAAATATACAAAATCATATCATATATATTCTCTCGCGAGCCAACACGGAATGTCATTCTTTGACCTGGCGTCCTTCAACAAACCTGGACTACGTTGGCCTCTGCAAAAGGTAACAGCGCCTCCATGGGGACGACCCAGGGCGAGATGGTCGTCCCAAAGTTCTTCCCCAGGAACGGACCCAGAGGAACGTACTCCCACGCCTGGATGTCCCTGGCTGAGGAAAAACACACATATTACAGCACATAGTGAGTGGGACGGACAGACAGACGGACAGACAGACAGACACTTAGTCAACTAGCTAGTAACTAGCTACATACTTTGTTAGCTAGCTAGATTGATACTTAGTCAGATAGATAGATAGATACTTTGTTAGTTAACAGGATAGATAGATGACAGATAGATATGTTGTTAGTTAACAGGATAGATAGATAGATAGACTAGTTATGTTCATTAACACACAACCAACTAAACCATGAAAATAAATAGTTTATTTATTTATGTATATATATATATATATATATATATATATATATATATATATATATATATATATATATATATATATATATATATATATATATATATATATACACACACAGTATAGTTATCATTTTAAATAATTACCAAGCTGTATTTATGAGCTGCAGAGCTCATATTAAACACTTTACTGTAAACTCTATGCGAGCAGCTGAAAGTGCAGACTCAATCTTTCATGGAAATTCTGTAGCCGCTCACACTCCTCTCTTTCACAGGCCATAAAGCAGTAATGGCGGCTGCACTTAATACACACACACACACACACACACACACACACACACACACACACACACACACACACACACACACGGCTAATGTGCTCTCTGCCAAAGGCCTAATAAAAGAAAATAAAAATGGAGTTGTGTTGATATGGCCCTCACAGTGCACTTCAAATGGCCTCCTAACTCACAGCCGCTCAGACTGTGGCAGGACACAGACACTGCTGCAGATTAGAGCGACAGGAAAAGCTGAGTTCACAGCAAATGAATGACTTTTTTATTTATTTAACAATAGCCGGCCATGGATTTCTTTGCTCTGCTATAAATATCAGGTGTTCCCCTTTTGCTCCAGTGCTGCAAAAACTCCCGGATAAGTGCGGTTGTACGTTATGATGAGGTACAGATACTTGACTAATAAACTATCCTCAGAGGAGATTTACTTTTCCAAAGAAAAGCCTTTTAATGGAACACCAGTAACTGCATTTAAACAAATTCCAGGGAAAAAAAAAAAAGATGGCTGGATGTTAATCCACCGTCCATTAGCGTTAGGAAATGAGCAGTTAATGAGATTAAAGAAAGGGAAAGAATTACTTATCAGTTTAGAAACAAAAACTGGAGTAAATGGGTCATGGAGGGACAATGAAGCATCGTGTGGAAACTAATTCTCACAAGAATAATCAACTCGAGGGATAATTATAACTCTGCCACCCTCACCTCCCTGTTTTTGATTTTGTTTCTTGTGTTTTTGTTTGAAGAAGTTGATTGTTTACATCTTATTTTGTTAGTAATATATTCACAATGTTTATTTGGCAGTAAAATGTTGTGTTTCTGTATAGTATAAATAAGACACACACGACGAATGAAATTATGATGAAACGTATCCTTTGTAACGTTAATATCTGCAATAAAGTACCAAAATAATAATGTTTGTGGCTTTTATCTTATTGTCAGACAGCGTTTTTCCAACAGGAAAAACTCGCTCACTCTCCTGCACCAACGTCCATAGAGAAAATCAGCATTTTGTTTAGCTCACAGGGAAACAGACGCTGACGGTCGACTGCTGCCTCGTTTGATTAGTTTGTGTCACTGAGGTAACGCCGCACTGAGAATTTCAAACACCAAAGTCAATAAATAAACACATTTGGACTGCGTGATGGAGGCGGCAGTGGATCAACGACTCCTGTGTGCTGTGATGTAAAAACGCAGAGTTTTTCAATGGGATTTGGTGCAGAGAGAGAGAGAGGGGAGAGATGTTTGTCAAGAGACAAAAACGTCAATTTCCTGCCAGAAAAGACCGTCTAACGGCGAGATGAGGTGGCAAACACTTGCGCTGGTGTCGATTTTCATTATATGTGTATACATATATATATATATATATATATATACATATATATATATACATATATATGTATGTATATATACATATATACACATATATATACCTATATATATATATATTTATGTATATATATATTTATGTATATACATATATATATATATATATACATATATATATATATATATACACATATATATATGTATGTAAATAAAATTGTAAGGTTCCTCTGGAGTGTTAAGTGACTGCAGTGAACTGTGATGCAGTTGATGATGAATCACTAGTGAGCAGTGACGTTTCACTTAAAAGCACATTTGTTCCTTAATTTAGTTCTGCATTATGCACGTGGATGCCGTCACTGCAGGTTTACGGTGACGGGAGTGGTTTCTAGGTGAAGCAGGAGAGACAGTCGGTCGTCGTCATGCCGACATGAGTGGGAATGTTTTATTGATCGAGCCGAGAACCTCTGGAGACGACGTGTTGCTCTCTGAATGTCATTTTCTCTGGTATCCATGTCATGTGCTTCTGGCTGCACTTGGAAACGACAGCGTGCCGCCGCGCTTGTACTCGTCGACGTCAATTAGAACCAACATTTCAATGACATGATGAATATGAATTATTGTGATAAATAGTTCCGTCTTATCAAATCAAAGTGCACAAACGTGCGGCAGCATAATCTCAATCTGCATGACTCCTAACCTACTGAAACAGGATTATTATTAGCCTGACCCATGACCTCTCTCCTCAGCAGAGAATCATTCACCTGTGTTTGTGATGGAACAACAAAGCCAAACTCTGATTGGCTTCACCGATGTTGCATCTACAACACACCGACAAATAATTCAGACATGAGAAACAACCCCCCCGTGTGTCTGGTGCCTCACTTTACCCCTCGATCACGCGCAGTGGAGTCGTACGTGAGCTTGCGCCGCACATTTATAGATTGTTAAACGGGGCCCAGAGGCTCTTACCGCTCCAGTCGTTCATCAGCACCATGCCGAATATATGTTCGTGGGCTTTCTGGATCGGAATGGGCTCCCCGAGCGGATTCCCTCCTCCAACAAAGAAGGCCTACGACGTGGGAAGAGAACTATCTTTAAAACGACTCAGCATGATAATGTGCCACAGAGCATGATAACACACAATGAAATGCTGTTTTAATTCTGTTAAATGAAGACCGGCATCACCATCTCCAGCTCAATGTCCAGCTGCTTAGACGGACCAAACACGGGAGGCTTCGCTAACAGAGGAGAAAAAGGAAAAACATTCATTTTCCCACTCAGTGTTTGTGCAGTACGGTTTATCTAGGGCATCTTACTCTGGTCAGGTCTCATCTGGCCTGAAGGGCGGCGAAGTGGAGTCCCCGAAACCACCACGGACGAAGCTCTGCCGTGGTATCCCACGGGAAGTCTGAGCCTGTGAAACACAACAGCCAAAGGTTCTTAGAACTTTGAAGCTTCTGTTTAATTGTTCACATCTCACAGAACCAGGGCAAGATAATCGTAAAATATCAAAGACTCAAGCTAGTGTAGATTTTATTAGGTCAATGTTTTGTTAAAGGGTTAGTTCAGGTGGTCAGCCTCAAAGAAAACAACACATGTACACCATGAGACAGTCTTTATCCAACTACAAATAGAAGTGTGTGTCCAGTTTGTCAAGTGCTGACTCACAGCACCAAAGTCCATTGAGAAAATCATCGATTTTAACAGCACAGTACACAGGGGTCGTTGATCCACCGCTGCCTCCATACATGAGTTTAAATGTGTTATTTTGTGACTTCAGTTATGGAAATACTTTAAGATTAACTTCAGTGACACAAACACACCACACGAGGCAGCAGTGGACCAGCAGCTCTAGTTCTCTATGGACTTTGGTGTGGTTGTTGTGCACAGTTTTCTCTATGTGTCACTCACGCACAGATACAGAAACATTTGCTATCTCTCTCGTCTCCTTGGAATCTGACACGAGTCTGACAGCGATGGACGGTCAGCGCGTCAATCACCTGCTCAACCACAGAGTTGTGATCTCAACATTCCTCCCACGAGGCTGCTTGGAAAAATTTGATGTGTCTGTGCTGCTGCGAGGCTTCTACGATCACGCTGAGTCTTCTACGATCACTCTGAGGCTTCTACGATCACTCTGAGGATTCTACGATCACTCTAAAGCTTCTACGATCACTCTGAGGCTTCTACGATCACTCCGAGGCTTCTACGATCACTCCGAGGTGTCTACGATCACTCTAAAGCTTCTACGATCACTCTGAGGCTTCTACGATCACTCCGAGGTGTCTACGATCACTCTAAAGCTTCTACGATCACTCCGAGGCTTCTACGATCACTCTGAGGATTCTACGATCACTCTGAGGATTCTACGATCACTCTAAAGCTTCTACTATTACTCCGAGGTTTCTACGATCACTCTGAGGCTTCTACGATCACTCCAAGGTGTCTGCGATCACACCGAGTCTTCTACGATCACTCTGAGGCTTCTGCGATCACGCTGAGGCTTCTATAATCACTCTGAGGCTTCTACGAGGCTCCTCATCAATTACAGAAACCCAGTAATGTCCCATAATAATAATAATAATAATAATAATAATGAAGATGAAGAGGTCAGATGTCACCAGCTCGCACCAGTTTGGCATCAGCGCGTTCTCCTTCCCGCGGAACATGGTGCCGACGTTGGTGGCGTGATCTCTGGATGAGTAGAAGTCAGTGTAATCGCCTGTGAAGAAGAACAGAAGAGAGAATCAGCACAGGCTGGAAGGGTGGTTCAATGGCGCCCCCCTGTGCCTCATATAACTGTGTCGCCCCTTTCATTCATTCATTCATTCATTCAACTCAAATTTACATTCATGAATGCAGTTTATATTCAGTTGGAGAAATTTAAATATATTTTTATAAAGTGCTGGGACCCAGTTTTGATGTAGACAAACATAGTTTCAAGTATTTTCCCCTTTTCTCTACTGTTTGTTTGGTTATTTCCATTTTTCTTTCATTATTGTTATTATTATTATTATTATTATTGTTATCATTATCGTTGTTGTTGTCTGTTTTGATATATTGACATACATCATATATATCGTATGCATTCATATAGTACATATATATGTATACAAACAGCACTTATACAAACTTTACTTTTAAAAGCACAAGAACGAATAACATAATCAATTAGAAACAAGAAACAAATCAGACTTGGCTGTGATTATTACTCTATACTGTACATTAACACAATGTTTTATATAAAGTAGCTTGTTCTTAACTGTTCTATTCACTGTCCACAGCCTGTGACACAAATATGTAAATATTTCAGTTTTTTTTATATAGTTTCAGAGCTGCTGGATGCACATCTTTATTTAAGTATTTAAAAGTATATTCTATGATAGTTTCCCATGAATATTCTATATTTCTGAAATGTCTGAAAAGACACTTTTTCTCTTGAATGAGAAAAACAAGTCCAGTTACTGCTGATTAATAACTTTGAAACCACAATGATCACACACACACACGCACACACACACACACACATATATAGACACGAACAGGACAACTGACCGATGTCTGCAGGCAGGTGCATGGTCACTGCGCTCTGATGGACAAACGCTCTGCACAAGGACGAAAAGACAAAATAAATAATAAAAATGACTCAAGGTCGTCACTAAAGAAACACAGGAGGTGTGAGACGGGAGGCGGAGTTTCCGCTCTGCAGAACGAGGACACGAGGACATGAGGACACTTGGACTGACTTTATGTCCGAAGTATTTACTGCGTGAGCTTCAGAGGAGGCTCGTAAAAAAAACACGTACATGAAAACTACAATCAGACACCAGAGGAAAAGGTATTTTACATAAATATTTATATTATTATATATGATGATATTTATATTATTATATATGATGGTATTTACATTATTATATATAATGATATTTATATTATTATATTTAAATGATTATATATGATAATATTTACATTATTATGTATGATGATATTTATATTATTATATTATGATATTTAAATGATTATATATGATGATATTTACATTATTATATTATGATATTTAAATGATTATATATGATGATATTTACATTATTATATATGATGATATTTATATTATTATATTTAAATGATTATATATGATGATATTTATATTATTATATATAATAATGATATTTATATTATTATATTTAAATGATTATATATGATGATATTTATATTATTATATGATGATATTTAAATGATTATATATGATGATATTTAAATGATTATATATGATGATATTTAAATGATTATATATGATGATATTTATATTATTATATTTAAATGATTATATATGATGATATTTATATTATTATATATAATGATATTTATATTATTATATTTAAATGATTATATATGATGATATTTATATTATTATATGATGATATTTAAATGATTATATATGATGATATTTAAATGATTATATATGATGATTTTAAATGATTATATGATATTTACATTATATGATGATATTTACATTATTATATATGATGATATTTACATTATTATATGATGATATTTACATTATTATATATGATGATATTTAAATGATTATATATGATGATATTTACATCATTATATATAATGATATTTATATTATTATATTTACATTATTATATATGATGATGTTTACATTATTATATATGATGATATTTAAATGATTATATATGATGATATTTACATTATACATGATGATATTTCTGCCCACAGATGAAGAGCAAACAGCAGCAGAGTATCAGTGGACTGACCTGCTCCTGAGGCCGACGTCGTCTCTCAGCGTGCTCTCCTTCTCCGACAGCAGCAGCTGAATCGTCCTCCTCGCCTCCGTCCATGCTTCATGACCCAGAGCCATGAAAGCGTTCAGTGTGGACTTGTTATGATAAAGAGACACAAGAAGAAAACAACACACATGTCAACATGTTTAAACCAACATCAGTCATCATACATATCAAACAATTTTAAAGTTTTTAAGCCTTAAATTGCCATGTTTTTAACAAACATAGTGATCTGAATGGGTTTCAATGAGCACATTTTGGTGGGCAGGTGTGTTCGTGTGAGTATTGTTGTTTGCAGTGGACTAAAAAAATAAACAAAGATTCAAAAATGCATAAACCTGGCATAAATATTTGCAACAATATGCATGAAAACAGGATCAAATATTCTAGAAATGAAAAGCCAAAAACAAAGTAACGTGTCCAGGTGTGTAAGGGTTAAGCTAAGTGTAATCTGATCTGTTTATAGAAAACTTACCTGCTCAAAGACATCCTGATGTTTGGAAAGGACGGGTCCTTGAAACAAAGTCTTTATCACACTGAGAACCAGAATCTGGTCGCCAATGGCAACCCCAATACGGCGTTGGGGCTGGGGAGAGAACACAAACACACACACACACACACATAAAATTCATTCCCTAGTCCAAACCTTTACCATCATAACACAATTCCTAACCTTAACTTTTACCTAGTTCTCAGCCGCTCACTCTCCCACACCAAAGTACCGTGGTGGTGCACAGGGGTTGTTGATCCCCTGCTGCCTCCGTCACTAAGTCCAAACATGTTATTTTATGACTTTCGGAGTTTTAAATCCTTTGTTCAGATTCAACTCAGTGACACAAACCTACAGAATGAGGCAGCAGCAGACCGGCAGCTCCTGTGTCGCTGTGAGATAGAATTGCTGATTTTCTCTATGGGGTTTAGTGTGGGAGAGGAAAACAGTGTCTCGCAGCAGACGTGTCCTCTAACGTAACATGGACTTAAATGTGTTTGTCCCGGTGACCGGACTGGCAGCCAGAGCCGACTCACAAGCCGAATTTATTCTGATCTTAATAATTCACACACCGTATGAGGACAGCGGCCAGCATGGATTGATGGATTCAAGCTGTTGACATAATACTGCATCTTTGTCAAGTGTTTCAGGGGCCTCTTTGTGACCTCAGGGGCCCTACGCAGCAGCTTTGGTGGGGAACACGTGTCAGAACTTCAAAAATAAAACCCTAAACTATCACTATCACTGTAATCTGAGCAATTTCCAGTGATTTTAGTATTTTATGTTCTTGAATAATCTTAAACTCATTTAATTCTGTGAATACTGAGTGGCTTTATTGTCGAAAAGTCATGACCACGTCCTCGGTAGTGTCTCCACTGATGTCAAAGAAAATCAAAGTGCACTCACGTTATCAGCGGTGGAGAAGATCCCATAGGGCAGGTTGTGGAAGGAGAAGTCAGAAGCTGCGTCCACTTTGATGAAGGACATCTTCTTCTTTTTCTCAGTTTTGGTTTTTCTCTCCCAAACCTCAGTTACTGAGTTACTGAGTGAACCAGCACCAACACAAGCATCAGCAGTAACAACTTCCAGATGTTTAACTTTTGACAGAACCGCCTCCCACTGCACGGCCAATCACACGCTGCCCTTTAGTATCCACCCTAATCCAACAATGTGATCCAGGCGGGGAAATGACTAAGCAGAAATGTAGTGAAGGTACGGACCAATCTCATCAGACGGAGGCATGACCCTGGACCTTTCTCTGGTCCTATATGACCTATGACCTAAGTGTTTTGTTTTTACTTGCTGTGTGTATTAATTTTTTGTTCCATTTGTAGTTGGAAGTTCAAATTTCTGTGGTCAGAGGGCATTCATTCATCTTTTTCTTTTCATAATAATAATAATAATAATAATAATAACAACAATAATAATTTGGGGCTGTATCCAAACTTTTTTCCAGGCTTTCCTTCAACAGAAACAACCATTAACAAGATTTAAACTAAGTTATTACCACTGTTATTATAGCCGTTTCACAATAAATCGGACGCACACGGTACTGTTTGATTTTTAAATCGTAGACATATTGCAACGCTAGAAATGGTGTTGTTAAAAATGTTTGGAAATTGCAATTGCAAAATTGAAAGAAATATACAATAAAAATACACTTAATAAGAATAAATAAATGTGTGTGTGCTGTAATTCAACAGTTAAACCAGTCAGTCTAGTGAAATGTGACTAAATAAACCTCTGAATCTGGACAATACTTAGTTAAGCAGGTAAAAACAAATGTAAACGTCTCTGCTAATCCTGTGATCACACTCCAATCCGGTAGGTGGCGGTAATGTGCTTGTACGCTCATAGCCAAACGCTGAACACATCGGGAGCAGAAGACACAGACCGTATACAAATAAAGTTCGCCTGATAATGACACTGGTGGTTACTCATTAACTAGTCCAAAGTTGCATGAAGCAGAGATCGCGATGTTGAAATCGTTTCTTACATCAAACACGTCCTCAGAACTCACTTGCTCCGTGTTTGATAAAGCGGTTGTAGTTTGACTCCAGTCAGCTCCACACACAGGCAGCAGAGCCAAAATGGCGGCCCTGCGAGCTGCTAAACAAGCGCTGAGGAAAGAGATAAAGCGGCGTGTGGCGGCGCTGAGTGACGAGGAGAAACTACGTCAGTCTCTGATTGTTTCACACAAGGTAAGAAAAAACAAGAGGAGGGCGACGGCGACTGTCTGGAACTTTCTCCATTTCAAAACAATACGGCGCGGATACAGCTGTTAGCTTTGCTAGCGTTAGTTGAACACGTGACACCGCAAACCACAGACCCCCCCTCAGTGACACGTCCCCACAGAACTTCAATAAAATGTTTTCACACTCACTGTTGAAATAAATGTTAGAAAGCGGTGTAACATGAAGGGAAATAAGAGGTTTTATCCCCTCTGACAACTAGCATTGTGGAGACAAACGCGGTGTAAGTCAGCGTTGAAAATGGCTATATTAGTGTAAAAGTAAAGTGACTCTGGTCTTTATAAACCAGGCCGAAGTTATAAACATGTCCAGATACTCTTTAAGAAACTTGAAGACAAGTCGCCTGGCCGAATTGTGTAACAAAATCATCAAATTAACTTTTAAATTGTGATATTTTTGAATGGGGTCTGGCTTCGTTGGTGTGGACGCTCTTGAATCGGAGATACGTGACAGGCTATGATGTGACGTCATTCTGTCGTCATATCGATGACCGATTCATCGATTTTTTTTGTATAAAATGAAAACATCTTAAGATTTTTAGCTTCACAAATGTGGGCATATTATTTTATTTTATTCTTTATGGCAGAAATGTGAAAATAATTGTTAGTTGCTGCCCTGGTATTATTGTCAGGAACAATAACATTATTAATATTAATAATAGTAATAATAATAATAAGTAATTAATATTACTCACTTTGATTATAGTCAGACCAGGAGCGTTTCAAAGGGCTTTTGGGCCCCCCACATCAAACTGTCTTTTTTGTCTCCCTGAAGAACACTTCATTGTTTATTTATGAAAACAAGAGTCCATGAAATATTGATAATGCCTTTAGTAAATGATTGTACAGTTGAGAATACACTTAATTACTTATAAATTGGTTTATTAATCCTTAAATTGATATATACCATCGTAAGTAATTCATTATTTTGTGTTTTAATGTGCAATTCAAAGAGAAAATTAGCAGGAGTTCACTAGTAAACCAACACAAAATAGATTTTAGCCACTTAACAAAAGCTTACATATTAAAATCTACACCCAGCTCAATGTACAATGTCTTTCAAGACATTTAAGATCATCATCTGACATCCTTTTCTATAAACACTTATAATCTCTGTACTTTCCCATTGATATTAAATAATAAATTGATAAGTGCATAAATACTGACAATAACGAAGTTTCCATGCTTCTTTAAGTTACTTCCCTAGTCAGTTAAAATGTTATTATTCTGATTCCTTCCTTCCTCCGCTCTTGAGACTTCTTGGCTTTGTTTTTTATCAATTTTTTAAGTTATGGGCTTAGCCAGTGTTTAGTCTTTCATTCAATCAGTCTGCTGGTCTACTGCTGCCTCATTTAAACCTGTGAATCAAGATAGATAAGAAAAATGCCATTTATTTAACTTTGACTCAGTGTGACGACACAAGTGTCTAACTTTCTCTTTTCTCTGCATCCCCTCGCAGCTGTTCCAACATCCCAAGTACGTGTCCAGTAAGCGGATCGCGCTCTTTCTCAGCATGAGCGATGAAGTGCGCACTGAGGAGATCATCAAGGACGCGTTTAAACTGGGCAAAAGCTGCTTCATCCCCAGGTACGAGCGCAGCAACAGTCACATGGACATGCTGAAGCTCGGCGGTCTGCAGGACATGGAGACGCTGCCTCTGACGTCCTGGAACATCCGACAGCCTGCAGACGATGACGAGAGCAGAGAGGAGGCGCTGGCTGCAGGTACACACACACGCACACACAGGAACAACTACAAGAACATTTCTGTACCTGTAGTAGGGGTGGGTCAAAATATCACTTTGGTGATATATCATCGTCCTTCCTCGTGCAATACGATAATCGATACACCAGGACAAATATTGCTCTAAAATGCCAGCTTCACTCCTGTGAAGTGCAAAGTGAATTAAATCATACATTTGTTAACTTTATATAAGGGTATATACGTACCTATTCCTTCTAAATTGTAAAAAAAATTATAATTATTATTATAATTTGTAGAAAAGCTACCACTATACAAATTTGATGTGAATATTAGCAGTTTTACCACATGAATTAGCATTTTTATTCCTGCAAGTAAATGGTAAATTTTTTTATTATTGTGTGGACAACTATTTTCTCTCTTTAAAAAATCCCCAAATCATACCTTTTCAACTGGCACGCTCCATTTCACAGCGCCACACACAGGCCTGGCATATGTACTACAGTGTATGTGTGTGTGTGTGTGAAGACATTTCTTGAAAACCCAAATCTCCACCAAACATTTAGTCTTTTACTTTGACTATGTTGTCCTTGCATCTTCCGATTTGCAAAGGAAAACCTTTCAGCTTTATTTTCGGCATGAAAAAAACACCTCTGATGTGAAAAGTGCAAATCTATAATGGTTTCCTTTTAGATTCCGATCAGTTTTATTCACCGGAGACGTGAGGTTTGAGATCGACAAAAACTTTACCTCAGAACATGTGTAGTGTAACGGACAAATGGGCAATTTAACTGTATTTGTGCAGATTCTATAACTATATTTATTCTTGTACCTCTATTTTTTTATATTGCTCACTTACACTTACTCCAAAAAAATCTTACATTGTCAATTAAACCCTTCAGTCTTAAAATTTGGGTGCAAGTTCTGTCGTAACAGCTCTCAAAATCCTGTTTGACTGTTTAACACGACTTTAAAAGGTCAAAAAAATAAGCCACATTTTCCAATTTTTGTGGAGAAAGAACCAAATGATAGCGTTTTACCAGCAGATGGAGCTGTTGTTTCACGCTCAACGTTTTCCCTCGTCCTCTGAGAGAAGAACTCATGGTTACTCATCCAGTATGGACATGTGACTCTGATGTTCATCTGGTGTTGACTTTATGGTATGAACGGGCGACTGAACGTCTCACCTTTGACCTGACGTATTCAGATTTGCTTGGGCTGAGTCACGCCGTGAACCACTCGCTCCTCTGCTCACAAGTCCGCAGAGAAAATGATTGATTTTACATCACAGCACGGAGGAGCTGCTGATCCACTGCTGCCTCCATCAGCGAGTTCAAATGTGATGCTTTTAAAGCCTTCATTCAGGGTCACCTCAGTGACACAGACTCACTACACGAGGCAGCAGTGGATGTTTTTAACTCATCATGTTTGAGCTGCTGCAGTGAAAGATTATTCTTCATATTCTCTTCATATAAGTACTGGTCAGAAGCGTAAATACAAGCGTAAATACAACAATACAATAATGTGTGATGATGTGTTTCCTTCCATATAATACTTTACGTAACGTGAACTCTGAGTGACAGAGCTTCATGCACCACAGAGAATGTGAGCGGTTCAGAGCAGCTCATTTACCAGGGAGAACAAATCCCCGGCAGGGTTTCTGTTTTTGTACCCGACCCGAACCAGAGTCTGAGCTGCGCCGAGTTTCTTTGAAGCCCACTGCTTGTTTTTTCTGACTCCTGAGAAGTTCTCAGAGAATTTTCTACAACTTCACCTCTGAGTTCCTTATTAGAAAAAAGACTTAAGTTGGTTGGCTGGTTACTGGTACAGATTCATCTTTTTCCAGACCTGTGCCACTGATCCATCTACTCTCATTATCCAGGAGGTCTGGACCTGATCCTGATGCCAGGCCTGGGTTTTGACAAATCGGGGAATCGCCTGGGACGGGGGAGGGGCTACTATGACACCTATTTGGAGCGCTGCGTCAAAAGCCCGAAAGGAAAACCCTACACCATTGCTCTGGCCTTCAAAGAGCAGCTGTGTCAGGAAATCCCTGTGGATGACAACGATGTGCTCATTGATGAAATCCTGTACGAGGGTGACGAGTGAAACTCCCACTGAACAGCACTGCAGACTTTTCCATTCCTTACAACAAGAACAGCCCGACTGGAACTAACGAGACACTTTACATTGACCTAAATACAGACATCATTAAAGGTGCACGAGGCAACACTGAGCTGCCGCTTGTCAGACCAGAACAAATGTGAGTGTTATAAAATAATGCTGCGCCTGTGTGTGTCGCACAAGATATGGAACATAAAGTTTGTCCAGGATGAGAAGAGAGTGTCTTCTTTTTCTGTGGGCTTTAATTGGGTTTAATGGCAGCTTACATTCACTCGGTTTCTCATCTCAGTCTCATCTTATTCTCATCCTCTCATCTCCTCAGTCATCCTCTCATTTCCTCAGTCTCATCTTTCTTGCTTCTCCAGTTCAGGTTGTTACTCTTGTTCAAAATTAACTCATAATTATCACATTAGTCGTCCAAAATAGTTCCATTCATGTACTTTTACTGAATAAGATGACACTCCAGTGTCTCCAGTGCAACTCCACCACACAGCTGTAGGTGGCGTTGTGTTGTTTTGAGGTGACAATGCAAACTAAATTGTCTTTGGCGTCTAAAAAAAAAAGTTAAAGTTGTGTCACTGGACAAAATAATCTATTATCTCTGATGTGTGTGTGCATCGATCAGAAAGACTCAGGAAAAGACTCAGGAAAAACAGCTTGAATCTTTGAAAAAAAATAAAAATGTCCGAATTCTCAAACACGAGTCGTGTCAAATCAGGAAACCTGTCAGACGATCGTACTCTCTCTTTGTCACCGTGCAACTCTGACTGACCGTGACCAACGTTGTGGAATAACGGCTCGTGCCAAGGCCCAGGACGACGACTGCAACCATCCACAGAAATAGCACTCGACTGAGCCTCGCCATGGCAACAGAGCAAAGAATAAAAAAAAAAAGAAATAAAAAAATAATAATATTCTCATAACAAAACAAAAGAACCGACTCAAGGAGAGATGCACAGATCGTTTGCCCGTCAATCTACAACAACAGCAACACCGACACATGGTGCTTCAGGGTTCTCACTGGTCCTAGGACCTTGAAAGTCTTTGAAAGTGCTTGGATTTTGTGAAAGAAAGAAGTGAAGTTGATATTTAGGTCCTGGAAAGTTTGTGAATTTGACTAAAAGAAAGATTCAAGGCCCTCAAGGTCAATATAAGACCTTGGTTGCTTGTTCTTATGATGAAAAATTCAGCGTCGTGTCTTTGGAGTCATTAACACGAGTCCGAGCAGCTGTCGCCCTCGTCGCTAATCTTCTTTCATTGATTGGACTTCAGGTCTGTGTGACTCCAATTAGGTTTGGTTGATGTCGACAACAGCCTCAGGGTTTTCACGCATTTTTTAACAACACGAGCTGTGAATATTTGATTAAATGCCATTATACAGACACACATTATACATACTATCAGGGAGAAAATGCTAAATTAAATGTTAGCCTCAAGGAATTCGCAAATCTTCAGCAACACAAGACAAAAGTGAGGATATTTGGAAGAACTTTTTGTTCTTTGATCTTTGTTCAAATTGTGTCCAAGATGCAATCAGGCCTTTATACAGTCAGTGTGTAGTGATGAAGAGCTGGTGCTCAGTCATTTTACCAAATATAAAGGAAATGAAAACACCGCCTCCTGGTGGTGACAGAAAACAAACACAAACAGAAAACCAAACATTTCTTCACCATTTCGGGAATAATCTTACAGGGATCATTGTGTCCAACTTGAAATTGGTGAAAAGACTCAGAACGCATGGTAGATGAAGCGTGCTGAATATGACGACGTGTTGTTAAATGGTGTAACCATGGCAACGATGCAAAGTCAGACAAAAACAGTGCCCTCTGGTGACGGCAGACAATATGACGTTTACACTTTGTCATGCTGCTCTAACAGGGCTCGTTGTATCCATCGTAACACAGATGACCTCCTAACAGGAAGTGGAACGCCAGATACAGGAAATGAACTGTAACTTTGCCATACAGTGACTGATCTTCACAGTATCTTAACATGTTCATATGTAGCTTTTACAGGGATTATCGTATCCAACTCAAAGTTGGGGACATCACTCAAAACACATGGGAGATGGTGCGTGTTGAATATCGTGACGTATCGTTACTGTTATAACTTTGCAACTCCTGGTCCAATCTGAACCAACCTTGCCTGGACTGATAATTGTCCAGCCCTGAAGACGTCTATATGAAAATATTCAAATTTGAAAACAGCGTGTATTTGACTTGGATGTCAGAATTCTGAATTTAATCTCAGACTTCTAAGAAAAACTCCTTTAATAGTTAATCTGAACGTCACTTCTGCCTCTGAGTCATGAGTTTAACTCTGAGTCTGTATCTCAGTGATATTTACCCGCACATCTGCTAAACGTCTGTTTATTCACCTCTTCAACCTGCAGACGCTGTTGTTTTGTGCTGTCTTCGACTTGTGTAAACGGCTGATTACGTCGCCGTCTTATTCGTCACTGCCGTTGATTTGCAATCAGCTGAGTATACATCACCTCCTCAGCTGTGTTGTCATTTATTTACTTAAAAAGCTCAGAGCGTGTTAAGCCGGATTCATCCACATATTGTTTTTGTTTATTACCTTTCGCTAAAGAGCGGTTTTCTTGGTTTTTTTTGTCTGCAGCAGCAACTCAAAACAAAAGCAACATATTTTTAAGTAAGCAGTTTCACAAAGTGACACAGAGGTCAGGACATGTATGAGATGTCATAGGTTTAGACAAGGTTGCTGAAACCTGGCAGCCATGTTTTCACCAAAGCCTTGGAGACAACGTGCCGATAGTCCACTGTCAACGCCTGTTCCTCAACATGTCTCTTAACAGGCCGTCTGGATTTATTTAGATTTCATGGCTGTAGAATTGTCAAAAAAATTTCGCCGGTCCATAGTTTTTTTAATTTTCTAGATTTTCACAAACAGTCACGGTAATGATTCGTATGCATGACAAATCCAAATCGGCCTTTAGGCCCTTTAGAGGTAGCCACAGTGGATCCTCTGTCCTCATCTTGTCCTCTCCCAGGAGACCAAGACTTGAGTAAAAGTGCAAGTACTAACCCTAACCCGTATCAAAAAGTGACTTCAGTTGAAGTTGAAGTGTATTTTAAGTACCACACTTAAGTGGAAGTACTAAAGTATTCAACATTTTGTTGTACTTTAGTATTGCAAGTAGTTTATTTTAAAATGTACTACTCAAGTAGGGAAAGTTAAAGTAGAAGTATTGTGTTATGTAGCAGTCAAACGTTTGAATATCATCTTGTTTATATGATTTCAAATGTTTAGCCTGAAGGACACTCAGTACAAGGACAGGAATGTACAAAGCTAATTGGCCTCAGTTTATTCATCTAGCATTATGTCAATGTCAATCAATACCATTAGCTACCCTATAAAACACTACACTATTATAAATACAAGACGTGGTCTATGAATTTATATTTGGCAACAGTAAGCTATATATGTCATAAAATAAAAGATAGTTGGTATCAGTGATGGGTAAAAAAAAACATCCAGCGTGACATAGGCTTTATGATAGCCAGCTAGTTAGCTAAAGTTAGCTAGCTGTTAAGTGAACACCGCAGCGGGTAGCTAGCACTTACTAATAGCTCAAGCTGGTGTGCCGTGTGTGTATTACATTTGTAATTTACCTTGATGTTTCTTCACATTTGAAAGGTGAATTTTTGAATTCCCATTATTTCACAATCTTTGGGGAGGCAGAGGAGGCAGTTCCTTCGATATGAACGCTCTTTTACGCCTACAAATGAAAACATAGACTAAGCATGGTCTCCTTCCTCAACACCACGATCACTCGAACAAGTTGAAGGTGGCGTTTCTGGTTCTTCTTTGTGTAAAGTACAGATACAGCATTTTAGTACTTAAGTACAGTAGTGTAGTAGTTCTACGTACGTTACTATACATCTCTGCCCTTTAATGTACAAATGAAATAAAATACATTTTAAAAATACAGTCGGAGTTGAGAAGTATTTATGATGACGTGCCGCCTCGACATCATTAGCCGCTCTACTACACAGTAGCATTCATTACATCAGATCCACGTGCTGCATTAATGAATTTAAACCTTTGCACCTGCAGGTGTCGGCAGGATTAATTGTCGGGAAAAGTACAGTCATTATTCAGAAGTCGGCAAATTCAGTATCTGCTCATTTTCCCCTGCTAACATCGGAAGTGATGTGAATGATAAAGCAGCAGCAGAGAGAGAGAGAGAGGGGAAAATGAAGAGTGGGAGTCGTGTAAATATTTGTAAGATGGAAGATAAAGTGGTAGAAAAGGGGACTCATCAAAGTGGGAGAGAGCATCTGTCTTTTTATGAAATCAACCGTTATTTCAGGAGTGCAGTTTCCGCAGCATGAAATACGAGAGAGAGTTTTAACAAGAATAAGGAATAGTGTTGCTGGGCTCCATGTGACTGGAAAGCATAATAAAGTGTGAATATTGTGGAGACGGTGGAAGGAAGAAACGGTGCGTTTCATTGTGAAGTTTGCCAGCGTGTGTATCAGAGAGAAATATTAAAGAATGCGGCAAAATAGATAAGAAAATATGATATTTTACAGATTCGTCAGGACGATCTTTGCAATTCTCTTTGTTTTTGTTCTTGTGTGTTTTTCCTCTTTTCTACACTGAGACATTCCAGACCATCTCATCTCCATACAGAAGGAAATATTAACTCTATTGTAGGGCTGAATACATTTTTATTTTTTTTTACTTTAATTGCAACTGCAATTTGATTTGAAATAGATATCTTTATAGTCCAGCATTAATAAAATAATCACATATACTGTAGACGTAAAACAAGATGGGAGTAGCATCACTCCATGACAACATTAAAAAACTGTATGATTATACTCAAATGCCAGGATGGAATTTTCACCAAAGAGGTAAAACTTGATAATAAAATTATCCTCAGTGTAGATCATAATTATGAGATTAAAAAGTCAGAATTATGAGAGAAAAAGTCGAAATTATGAGATAAAAAGTCAAAATTATGAGATAAAAATTCTCTGCCAGTTTCACTCCCTTCACTACTTCATGTGTCCTCATGGTGGCGCTGCTCAAATAAATGAGGGGGAAACTTGGAGTGGAAGTGACCTGTGCCTGAAGAAGAGGGAGTTTACCGCGATAACGTGAAGAGATGCTCCATCCACATTCATTACACAGATGTTATGACCTTTGACCTTTGTTCTCTGTGACGTGAATAAATACAGAAATTCTGCACTTTTAACGTCGACGTTTTTGTTGTCTTCAGTTAGACAGATATCGCGATGTGTGTCGCTATACGATTGTCTTGTAATATACAGATTATCACAGAATCGCCGTATTGTGATATTATCGCGTATCGTGAGGTAACCCTGTGATTCCCACTCCTAAATGATCATGTATATTAGAAATGGATCGTTGTCTTTTTTCCTCCAAAGGAAATCTTACTAATGAACCAATCCATTGGACCACAGGTGGTGCAGTGACTAGCACTGTTACCTCACAGATACCTCTCTCCAGTTTCCTACGGTTTCCTCCCACAGTCCAAAAACATGCAGATTAAGTTAAACGGTCACTATAAATGAACTACATAAAGCAACCTGTCCACGGTGAGACCCGTCCTTTCACCCTATGTCATCAAACGGTCAAATTAATAATCAATTCATTGTGGCAGTGCTAACAAAAAACATGGAACAATCAAATGTAAAGCGTCTTCCCCCTTTACACACTATGTATTTTAGGAAACAGCGTTTGAGAACAAGAAAACAACAACTGGAGTAAAGACTTGAAAACAGGATAAAAATATGTCTCAATGACTCACTGGAGTCGTCGTTATAATTCCTCAAACACTAACAATATAAAAACCTTCAGTGAGCTTTTATCAACAGTTCAGATGTTCAGTGGTGAGTCACTGCTCCTGCTCCTACACGACTGTCTTTGGTTTGCCAGCTCGCTGAGACCTTTTTGTCCTGGGAATGTGTCTTTACCCAGAAAAACTGGGAAGACACTATGTTTAAAATTCATCTGAGAGTAGAAGGAAATTAAGTAGAGAAGAAGAGCAAACGCTCACTGTGAGACTGCAGTACCACTGATGGACACAGAGGGCGACAGAGAGCAGGACTGTTGCTAAACCAGCTCGTTGTTTATGTACAGTAAAAAGTCGTTAAAATGACACCGAAATGACCAAAATGTTGCTTTTCTATGTTTTTGATAAACAAGTGGTGTGATAGCAGAGCGTTGACGCTAATATTCTGTACAAACACGTATGGACAGCGATGGTCACGGACCCCACTTAAGTGTATAAACCAGTATGTGTGTGTGTTCAGTGGACCTTAAAGCAAAACAAATTCAAGCACTTTCAATGATCCATGTGTGTTCAGGGCGATTTTCAAAAACTTTCAAGATCCTTGAATTTTCTTTTCTTTTGTCATATTCACAAAATTTCAAGGACTCAGGGGAACCTTAAAGTACAAAATTCAAGCACTTTCAATGATCCATGTGTGTTTTGGGCAATTTTCAAAAACTTTCGAGGTCCTTGAATGTTCTCTTGTCATATTTACAAAATTTCAAGGAACCCGGGGGAACCTTGAAGTATAAAATTCGAGCACTTTCAATGAGCCATGTGCATTTATGGAGATTTTCAAAAACTTTCAAGGTCCTTGAATTTTTTTTGGCCAATTCACAAAATGTATGATATAGAAGCAGCTGTATTATGACATACTATGAAGATTATGTATTGTGAGATTATTTCACTTTTAATCCTATGTGTGTATATATATATGTATATATATATATATATATATATATATATATTTATATATATATATATATATATATATATATATATATATATATATATGTATATGTATATATGTATATATATGTATATACATATATATACACATATATGTATATATATATATATATATATATATATACTCTGTATATATACATATATCAACAACATCTTCTCCTGGCAGAAACGGGCTCTGGTGGCTCGCGATCCTTGTCTCGGGTCTGCAGCAGGTTTTTAGTCCCAGCTGGTGTCGATCGAAAGTGAGACATTATCATAATCTGTGATGATTCATTAATATTCATAACGCTAAGCTGAGCCCCACAGTCATGACTCCGCTGCTTCGGCTGCTGCGATCAATCTCTTGAGTGTTAAAGTCAACGTTCAGATGATGAAAAACATCATCGTTGTCGTCCTAGTATATTTTAAAAAATACGGAGCGTGCACTCGTTTTCAAGGTCACCTCGCAACGTACGACAGGAAGATGGTTCTCAAACTGTGGTACATGAGCTTCCTGTGGCTTCCTGAGGAAAATCAGACATACTGTTGTACTTGTCTATTTTCCTTTAAACTCATGTTACAAATGAAGTGATAAGTAGAAGCTCATTTTCCCTTAGACTTCCATTCAAGCTGATTTCTGTTTTGCAGTCAGCAGAGCTGCCCCCTGGTGGCTGTGTAAGTATATTTTTCCTTCCTGATTGGCTTAACCAGTAAACCGTAAGACTATTTTTGAATTTTCAGCTCAGGCTTTTGACTGGATGCTTGTTGTAGAAAATGTCCCGTGTCCTGCATGTCGAGTTCAAACAGCCTCTGCTTCTCTGTTTCCAAGAGAAACTGATTTTCAGTTTCAAGTGTGTGCCTTTCAAGTCCTTGACACAAAACCTCACACACAAAGAGCCTCACAGAAAATGGACTGAATAACCTTAAATAACCTAGATCACTTTTTCCACCTGGTAATGATCCTGTACATATATATATATATATATATATATATATATATAATGAAGTACACTGTGTGCATTTCCTGTAATTCAGGTTGCTGTAGCTGATTCTCAGAGTGTGGTTCTGCAGTGTCACAGAAATGCAGTCTGTCCGTCCACTGTGGCCTTCGCCGTGAGAACATAACAACATAGTCAGCACCCACTCGCTGTTGTCTCAGCTGCTGACGACCGAGTAATCTCTGCTGGACGCTGTGATTTCATTAACACTCCCGATTCCTGAACCCCCATCACTCTTCTCCCTCCCCTCCCTCAGGAGCGCTATCTCACCCCGCAGGTCTTCTCCCACCATCACTCCCATTCCACCCAGTTCATTAATCCGTTCATTAGAGCCATATTTATGCTCTGCACCTTTTGTCACGTTGTGAACACAGAACCACCTGTGCTTCCACATAGTGATCTCATTTTAAATCTGTTAAGCTCTTGCTAGCACAGTTGTTTGTGCAGCTATTCTTCTCAGGACTCTATTGAATTCCATTCATTTGGACGGACTAAACAAATCCTTAGCCCAAACCTTATCCATAACTAGTTGGGTTTGGGTTAGTAGAGTGTCAGACCTTAAATCCATTTGATTTTCCATCTTTCTCTCTCTTTTGGCACAGATGGGTCTGCCATATTTAGACTTGTCCAGTTTAACTTTGCTAACAGTAGTAACATTAGCAACTTTGCTAAGAGAAGCAATGTTTGCAACTTTGCTAACAAAAAAATAATGGTAACGGTAGCAACCTTAACCATCATTGGTAACTTTGCTAACTATTGCTAAACTTTAGCAATTCAATTAAATTTTATTTGTATAGCGTCTGCCATTTTTAGACTTGTCCAGTTTAACTTATTTGTCCAGGCTAACATATTTGTGACACTCTTTAGCAATGTTAGCAACTTCGCCAACAGTAGTAACATTGGCAACTTTGCAAACAGAAGCAATGTTTGCTACTTTGCTAACAATAGCAATATTAGCAACTATACTAACGGTAGCAACCTTAACCATCAATTGTAACTTTGCTAATGGTGCTTTGGTAGAAAGTTTAGCAATTAAATTCATTATCTCAAGGCACTGTACATAGACAACATCGTCAAGAAACCCAACAGTTCACACAATGAGCAAGCACTGGGCATCAACCGTTGCTAATGTTAGCGATGTTGCTTGTATGTTTGTGACCCCCAACTCAGAGCATTTACTCATAATCAAAATAAGCTGTAGTTGTACATGCGGCTGGCAAAAGTAGCAACATTAGCAACTTTGCTGACAGTAGCAACATTAACCAGCGTTAGGATGGCAAAATAAGTAATGTTGCTAGTGTTAGCAACCCTTGCTACTATTAGCAATGTTAGCCGGCATTAGCACCTTTGCTAACATAGCGACATTGCTAGCGTACTTGTGACACTACCACTTAACCACAGCTGATATGGCCTTTACAGTTTGAGCAGTGTAGACACTTCTCTGTATGTTTATTTTATGATTTTAGGAGCTGCTGTTCTACTGCTGCCTCGTGTGGTCAGTTTGTGTCATTGAGGTCAATCTGAACTAAATATTTCGAACACCGAAGTCACAAAATAACTGATCCTGAAAAAAAAACGCTGTCTTTAGTCCAAGCTAAGAATATACACACATCCACAAAATAATAATTCACACCTCTGTGTGTGGCACAATTCCTGCTGATTGGCAATTTCAGCTCACCAGCACTTCCTGTCAATTACTCCCTCCTTCCTTCTTATCCACCATCTCCTCTGTCTGCTCCCTCCTCCTCCTCCTCCACATTATTCCTCCCCCGTTATGTCCTCATGTTGCCTCCCTCTCATTTTCTCTCCATTCATCAGTATTCAGTGTAAACTGTTTTTTCTTCTTCTTATCGTTCCCTTTGTGCCCACAGTGACAGCATTAGCTGCTCTGCTCTCCAACAGTGTCATTGTTGCCTTAAAGGTCCAATATGCCGTCGCCGGGAACCAGGCTGAGACACGCACACTTGCCCTCACTGAAAACATGGCTGCCAGCGAGGACAAAGGGACAAAATAGGTTTAAGCCACTTCACAAAAGACTCAACTTATAAAAATCTGCGTCTGCTTAGGTCTCTGATGTCTTGAGAATAGGTTTGCCCCCTTTTTTTCTCACCGTTAGACAGACTTTTACAGCTGGAAACTGAACATTATAAAGCGTTCCCTCTCTCACACCAAAGTCCATTGAGAAAATCAGCGTTTTTAGCTCACAGGGTCACAGGAGCTGCTGGTCGACTGCTGCCTCTTTATAGAAGTTTTTCTCACTAAGTTAAGTCCAAACAAATGAAGTCAAACACCGAAGTCCCCAAATAACACATTTACTCTCAGTAATGGAGGCTGCAGTCGGTCAACGACTCCTGTGTGCTGTGATGTAAAATCGCTGATTTTCTCTATGGACTTTGGTGCAGGGGAATTTGGGGTTTCATAAATGTGATTTTCCAGTCTGGCAAACACAGTCTTAAGATATCATAGACTAATGCCAATATAGATTTTTATTTAGGTGAACCTTCAATTAAATGAGGGGGGGATGGGGGAACGCCCAACAAAAAAAACCTGACAGTGCTTCAAATAACCTTTATTGGTGACACTAGCTAACCTCCTGACAACTTTATAGCTCCACCTTTTTCTCACGTCCCCCCCAACGTCCTCCTGTTCAGTGTTGGCAGCGTCTGGTGTCCAGGTTGTGGAGAACTGGCATCAGCAGCAGCAGCAGCAGCCGCAGAAACACAGAGTTTCATTATTACATGAAAACAATGTCAGACAGCCTTGGGTTACTTTTGTGTTTGGCTTTCTTTTTTATTATTGTTTGCCTCGTTGGAAGTCAGATTTTATGCTTCACTTTTAAATCCTGATTGTTTCTTGAGTTTGGCGGGAAATGGAGCACATAGATGTAGAGTTTATCTCGTCGGTTCCTCAGGCGCTAGTGCTCTGGAGGATCTAAACGCCCGACCACTGGCCCTGTTTATGGTTTGAAAAATAGGCTGTTTCACTGCTCATTGCCCACGTGAGTGATTTTCTCTCTGCTCCTCTGATGTCCGTGCCGTGCAGCAGCTCCTCATCCGTCACTCGCTGGCTGTTTTGCCTCCTGTGCAGCTCCGCCGATCGGCGACCTGTCAGCGGTGGTCGCTGAGCTTCGGCTGAGTTTGGATCGATGCGAGCGACTCATCCAGGATCTCCTCCAGCAGCAGATGGAGATGTGACATGGCCTTGGCCTGATTTCACCTTACCATATTTCCTTTGGAAGAGATAGTTGTGTAAGGCAGTGATGACTAAGAACTTGGCTGCCACTGAGGACGCCGTGAAAAACAGATTTTGGCCACGTAACAAACAGCTAGACATAGCGAAAGTCCAAATTATCTTAATGTGCTTCCATTCTTTCAGCTGCTCACTCTCCTGCACTAAAGTCCAGAGAGAACATCTGTGTTTTTATCTTGTGGGGACACAGGAGCTGCCTCGTTTCTGCTGAACAAAGGATTTCTTTAGGAGCTGAATTACGGAGGCAGCAGTGGATCAACAACGTCTGTGGAAAACTGCTGATTTTCTCAAAGGACTTTGGTTCAGGGAATTTACAAAAACAGCACAGTTTTCAGTTTACAGTCAGAAAAAGAACTCTTCAATGGCGAGGAAAAAGTGGCACACATACGTAACAAATAACAAAATAAACTTTTTAAATCTGAAATACATAACGTCAGATAAAATGTTTTATTTTAGAGTTTGTCAGTAATGTGGTTTTAAGCATATTATGGTCATTCTTCAACATTCTTTGCAGAATTTCACTCGTAGCTCCTTTAGTTTTTCTATAGGAATGTTGTTGTAGCTGTAATTGTGTTTTGTAGCGGCTCCTGTTAGCTGCTGTTTTCCCTTCTCCTTCGTCATTGCTCATATTTTCACAGGTCCAGTCGACTGTGTGTGTGCTGGAAGGATTTACAGAACATGTCCCCTGACTGCTCTGAATTTAGTTCAGGAGTTACCTTTGAGATGGCTTGTTTGTCTCAGACATTGTTGTGAAGGGGAAGCTACGCTGGTGCCACACGCACAAATGTCCCCTCTGTGTCGGCGAAACGTTCCGACCAACGGTGGCCGACGGGCAAACGCTCTGCAACGACCCAGAACACACACAGGAGGAGAAACGAGCTGCAGGTTCAAAAACACACGCATATTCAATAACAGTAATGGGTCCGTGGGAGCGCTTGTTTTCATGCAGCTCTACAACCAGCCGTGATTCTTATTTTATTAAGAGACCTTAATATAACCAGAGGGGTACCAGAGTAAAATTTACTTCTTTACTATCGGTCAGCTGACTGGGTGACAGATAAATGTCACTCCCTTGAGTATTTCCTGCAAAGCTTGAGTCTTGTAGAGATGTCGTTCATTGTCGGCTGCACGGCCGTGAGAAACAGGCCACCTAAGCTACTGTCGAAACACAAGCCTGACCCAGAGCTTTACCATTCCAAACAGTACTGTACCATGATGGAAAGTGAACAAATGTCTCAGACTCTGTGCCAGTATATATACAATCTCTACTCTCGAGTCTAGAGCTCGTCTTTTATTCCACCTCGTCATTACGAAAAAAGGCCTTCACCTGCCAGTTTCACCACATCCAGGAAGTTTTTCCCATCATCACCGCCCCCCGCCCCAGTTGTGCAGTTGGATCGATCCATCAATCATCAGATTATTAAAGCGCCCTGGTAAATTCGCATCCAGCCTCTCCGGAGGCAAAGAGTCTGATTTTTATTGAACTAATTCCAGCTCTCCTTGACATTCATCCCTGAGTCCACACTGGTGACAATGATATCATGTCCAGACAATTGATTAAACTGCTCTATGAAATTGAGCCGATGGCCTCCAGAGTTGAGCGCCTGGGGAGGAGGCGTGTCCTGTCTTGGCCAGACTCTCCAAACTCGCCACATATTCGTACACACTGGAATTCTAGAAATACTATGGGCTGTTTCACCATTTATGTTATCTTTATGTTTGAAAAGCTAGCAACCTTTGCTGATTTATGTCACCTACATTCCCTCGTACGACCCTTGTTTTTTGTTGGTTTTTGTTTGTTAGCGCGAGTCGTGCAATTGGGTCCAAGTCCTTGTCCCGGTGTGACAGTGATGCGTCCGGTGTGAACGCGGCTTAAAACATTCCATGGAGGTTTCTTGGCATTTTCAGCCACAGTCACAGACTGTATGAAGCTGTCTTATCAAAACTTTACATTCTTTCTATTTAAATTGTTCAACTCCGTCAATGACAAAGAAAACACACTTGACCTTGTGAATTGTGATGGATGTTTTTTTAATGATTGGATGATTTCCTCTCTCTTAACCCCAAAAGCCCCCACAATGATTTGCTTTCACCTTCTAACTTTTACTACCTGCAATTCATTTTTTTGTTTTTTATTCCAGTGAACAAAAATGGCCTCATTGTTTTTCAGATTTCTCTTGTGTGTGAATGTTTTAGATTCTGTGGCTCCACTCAGATATAAAAGAAAACGCAGAAAGCTTATTTTCTGCCATGGATGAATGAAGATTTAAGGTCCTTAAAAAGGAAAGGAGAAAAAAAATCAGTGCTTCCATTTCCTCCCTGAAAATGTAATATCCACAGCATGCAATAAAAGAAACGAGGACAACCAATTTTTACAGTCCCATTGCTAAACACATTCACAATCCTCTGTAAATGTTCGACCAGATCCCCAAACGCATCACAGAGAGATGGGGGGGGGATTTTTAAATTTAATTTATACTAAAATAGTGTAGCTCTGGCAGCGTTTTGACACTGAACACAGTCCTTGATGCGGTCTCCTTCCCACCCACAGCATTAACTTATTTAAGTGGAATATCTCTGCCAGCCCTGGAACACACTGTCACACTTTCTCTGTCATCCACCTGCCCTTCAGACTGTTTTCTCACTCAGCTTTTTTAAAACTGTTTTCCAGACAGTCAGGGCAGATTTAACTCAATACTAATCACTCTGTTTCTCTGTATTGTTTTTTTTTTTTTTACTCGCAATGTCAACTAAAGTTTAACTCCAAGTACTTTTAGTCCACATCTACAAGCTGTTGTTTTTGTGAAAGTGTTACCAAAAAAAGTACAATGGACGAGTAGTATTTCAAATATATTCGGACCTGTGCGAGATATATCTCACACAACCTAAAGAGAACATACTGAAAAATGCTGATGGAGGCAGCAGTGCATCAACAACTCACCTGTGCCATCGCGTAAAATCGCAAATTGTCTCTATGGACTTTGGTGCACTGATTGCGTGGTTTACAAGCAATGCAAAGTTATGTTTCTGGTCTCAGAGGCCGTGTGAAGGTGTGTAAAAGTGGAATACTTTTTCATAGGGGAGTAGATTATATTAGCTGAGTAAAATCAGTCTTACTCAACGTCACCTGGTTCTAGCCCTGGGTCAGGCTTGGGTTTCCACTGAGAAAAAGTACTCGGTGAGCGGGGTGTGGGCTGTGCCCAATGGCCATGTGACGTTCTAACGGTGCGTTTCCCGCTTGGTTTGTGGCCGTTTGTCTCAACAAGACGTCAAGCTTTGTATGAGAATGGATGCGGGATATTTACATCGATTGCTGGGGAGGTACGTTTTTCTGTTGCCCAATCAGCTGACTGTCGTGGGTGATGCTGGTCTAACCGTACCATATTATTTTACTCTTGTACCCCAAGAGAAGGGTACCAAAGAATGGTTATTTTGGTACAATTCTTAATGGAACTGTTTGGAAACACTCTTTGGAAACACGGCTTAAGTGTGAGTACGTTACACAACCTCATACGACTACATTTGTGCGTCTGAACTCTCCCTTTAAGAAGGACCAATTAAATGTATGTATCACTTGATGGTAGTCCGCTCAGTAGCGGTGACATGGCGAGAAATTATTACTCCAAAACAAAAGTGTCTGAAAGTGAACCTTGAATGTTTGCGCGCCATTTTGCTGACTATAAATGTCACAGTTACCTTTATTGTTGTTGATCCATCTCATAAAAAAGTATCTGGGCCGTTTCTCGGGTAAGAGATGGTTTCGTCGGGATAGTTCCTCACTTTAACGAGAACATTTCTCGTTATAATAGAAAGTTCTCTCGCTATAATAAAGTCAGTTTTTACTTTAAAGTTGTTTTATTGACACAAGAAAACGGCGAGTCGAAAACATCCACATTTAAGGAGCTGAGAACTCAAACTAATTACCCAAACAGATCGCCAGCCAATCATAGAGATTCACACTCACATTTACGTCTACAGTCAAGTTAGAGTCTTTGTTCTCTGGAGGGAAGAAGCTGAATTATGCAGAGAAAACCCACACATGGGGAGAAGATGCAAACTTCACACAGTGAAAAGGCTCCAGTGTAAATTGGATTCTCACTGAGAACCTTCTCGCTGTGAGGCACCAATGATCCTTGAAGTCGCCATTTCACCACTTCAGCCCACATCTCAGCAGTTTACCGAGTCCACTTCTATTGTGACGGATAGAAATGGAAACAGGGACAACGTTAAGTACGATGGCGGTAACGTCTGTGAGTGGATCATTTAACAGCCATGTTTGAGAGGCTAATGTGCCTCACCGTGCTGACCCCTAAACTCTGCAGCGTTTAAATGATCACGTTAATGCTGGATTTATGCGTCGCCGAGCCTCAGAGCTTAAACCCCGAGGGGCTCTGGCAACTCATTGGACAGAAATGACAACGTATTTGCAGCTGCTTTCTCCGTTTACTTGCTGTCTGCACAAATTAAACAGTCAGACATGCCTTATTAAGAAGCTATTTCTGTTTTCCGCCCGCCCGCCCGCCTGCCTGCCTCCCCCTCCTCTGCCACTTGGAATATTCCACTTTATTTTCATGCTGGATACATTCATATGACAAAAAACATAAATGAATAGACTAAATAAATAAATAAAAGGAAATATATTAAATGTAATGTACTACTACACACTGAGTCACTCTATCTCTGGTGGAGTTCAGGGACTTCCTCTATTAGAAAGAGTCATGACAACATCTGTCATTTATTTATATAAATGTATACAGTATATGTATATAAATATATACATATATAGAGTACATATACTTCACATATGGGAATACCAGTGAACCAGTTTAAGGTATGCACAAGAGACTGCAAACAAAAAGTTTTGTTGTGGTTAGCATAGCTACACAACATGCTAAGCAATGTTTGTGTCGCTGAATGCATCTCTGTCGCAGCATTGGAAGTGATACGCATCCACTTCAGTGACACGTCAGCTTCCTCTGACTTTGTTGGCGACGCCTACCGGCTCCGTCATTGTTGCTCCACAGAAAATACACAAGTGTTCTAACGTTAACTGTTTTTTTGTAGAATAAAAGCCCCGCCTTGTTGACTCCACATCATATTTCACTTAACTACGTCAATGACACGTCAGAATGGGCTGCGTTCTCTTCTCATTCTCCATTCTGAAAAGGCCAAACTATCATGCATAGCATAAGCTAGCATGACTAATGCGTAAGCTAGCCAAACAAGGTAAGCTAGCGTGAGCTCATTTTTTTCAGTGGACCACAAGAGTTTAAGTTAAACTGCAGCTAAAAACTAAGCTAGCATGAGTGTGGACGTGAACCAACTTTGTAAGTGAAACACAAAAGCTAAACGTTAAGTAACAACACACTACAGCTAAAGTATCAACATACGAGTGTTTTCACAAGTAATAAAGACAACTTGGAAAGCAGACTCACCTATCACGTTACCAAGGTGTAAGTAATATTAATTTGTTTACATATGTACTGTATTTATGTTTTGAATATCACATGCTTAAAATGAAGTTGTGATTCATTTGCCAAACATACTGTACGTCTGCAGTGGCTGATTTAATCAAAAAATAACATTACTGGATACAGAAATGGCAGAAAACTAGTCAGATTGTAATATTATGAACGTGGGTGCCCTTGTTTTCATTTATATTGTGAATCGGGTCGTTGTGGTTAATAATCTCTGGGAGTTTGGGAAACAGTGGTCCGTCAGGTGCGGTGGGTGAGCTCTCAGTCTTTCTTTCTCTCGCACGTTTTAGGTACTCAAATGTAAAATATATGAGCTGTGCTGCTCCGGATTTAAATATCATTATCAAAATAAATGACATCACTGATCTATCAAACACAGTTAGTTAAATTATCATGACAGAAGTTATTACAGCTGTAAAACATGTCAGAGACTTAATTGGAACTCCACACCCTGGTGCATAAAGTGGTTATTTATATGAGGGATAGGTTTCCCTGACACTGACATGACTCTAGTTCTCTCTGTCAGAGTGAGTTTAACAGAATCACAACAGCATCCTCCTCGGGTGTCACTCTGGACGACCGCCTTCTACAATTATGTTGCATGAACCAGTCCTATATTCAGTCTGCAGTGCCTCTATATCGTGCAGTTCATCCTATATCCTAAACACCTACACATTCAGAGGGGCAGGATGTGCGATAGTGTTGGGGTATGAGATTGATTGCAGAACAATTAGAGTTTAAATGGGTGTTTAATGACACCGTTAACAACACATGATTTATTCAACATTATTAATGTGGTGATGTCCTGTGGGGTAGAGCTGCCAGCGGACTGAGGGAATTACAAAAACAACCACAACAGCGAGGCCTTCGGCACCAAGTACGAGTGTGTGCCTTTGTTAAATGACAGAAAACTGATTTTTAACCTCAGTAAAAGGTTAACCGAATAAAATGTATGATAGCTTAACTCTATGATAACTTAAGAATATGTCCGCTCCTGTATCTCACCATTAGGCACCTTCATATGACAGGAAACTGAAGTTTGTAAACTGCACTCTTTAGTGTGCCAAAGGCGTTTTTATCTTGTGGGGACACGGGAGCTTTTGGTGAGTTTTTGTCCCTAGTGTAAATCCAAATGACTGAAATGAATAAAATATTTGAACATACAGACAGAGGCAGCAGTGGATCAAAAACCTCTGTGTGCTGTGCTGTAAAATTGCTGATTTTCTCCATGGAGTTTGGTGCAGGAGAGTAAACAATGTACAAGGTGACACAAACTTTGATTTTTCTCAGTTAAAAAAAAGGCTGTTTAACGGTAAAATAAAGCTGTGAACATCTATCTGTAAATACGAGGAACATGTCCCTCGAGAAGCTATAAACTTGGATAAGAAATGCAGAAGGCATCGGTAGAAATTGGTATTCCGTACATCTTTGCGTTAATTGCATATCTGTCAAACGGTTCGTGCGACCGGCTTCGAACTCGGCAGGTGACTTCCCAAGTGCACCAGTGTGTGCAGCAGTGCTTACTTATTTATTTATTTATTGTTTGGATGAAAAATTATATTTTGTTCTCCACTTGTATAAACATCCACTTGGTCCCATCCAACTCCTGTAGTGATTAGCCTGCTTAGCCTAGCTCTGTGCACAGTGAAAACGTGTTTACCGGGATGAGAGAGACACACACACACACACACACAAATGGAACACGAGCAAACACGCTTTCACCCAACTTGTTTAGCGATTAGCCTTTAGCCTGGATAACGTTGTAGTTACCGAGATGAAAGACACACAGAAGTGAAACACGGGTGTAGCTTAACCTATAGCCGGCTATCGCTAATGCTAAACGGCAGAACAAGCACACAAAGACAGTTTTACTGTTCGAAATACTTCTGCTTCAGGTAATCCACCACGTATTGTTTTATGCTCCGCAGCTCCAACGAGAGGAGTTCTTCTTCTACTGCGGTTGAAAGTACGTCACCTCATGTGCCCGGACTGGGAGGAGCTGCTGTTCAGAGAAGTCTTCTGACCTGCTAGTGACGTAACTAGCAAGCGCTGGAATCGAGGTAATTGCGCAGATACACACCCAAAGTCAGCGTTAAATGGAGCTCTTTAAAATACTGTATATTTAAGCTGGAAGTTCATTTCTGCCCGTCTACGGGTTTCTACGTTATACAGCCACACTTCTTAAAACCTGAACTATCCCTTTAAGGATTGCGATGCAGACCTTTTGCGGACCACCTCCAGGTCATGAAGATGATAAAACTCTTCACCTCTATTCATCCTTACAGCATATCGTTATTACAGTGAGCTGACGGTTTTCCAATTTCCCTTGGCAGTCATTAAAGTTGCATCACCCTTTCATTACATGCATGTAAATCAGTGTGGCTGAGTAGTGCCTTCCTCACATGAACCCACTGCATGTCATTATGCAGTCTAATAGTACATAACACCATATTTAACTCCCCTCAGGCCATTCGGTGAAGATCATCAGCGTACAGTAATTACTGTATGTATATATGTAATAACAAATATGCAACATCAGCACAACAGCGTATATGAATAGTGGTGATTCACCGGCGTGTCCTCAGCTCTGTGTTCCTGTGTCATCTGTCTCAACTGGTACAACGTTCTCGAGAATTCTGCATGTGAAAAATAATTAGCGTCCTGAAGTGTTGGGGGGGGAACTGGGTTATTTCCTTTATTCGCTCATCGACGGGGAGGTTAATGGAATATTAAAATATGGAAATATGACCTGAATGTTTGAAGAAGCAGATGAAGACGGTCCTAAAAACACAGAAACTATCAGAAACTCAGTCCAACTAACGAGCACTGTCGACTGCGTGGAGTCTGTTATTCTTCGATTATTTCACTGAATACTTATCATGTTTTTGGTTTTAAATCCACGTACTCCTCATTTTATTTACTGCATTTCATCTGAGATTACACTTGGGTGCAGCTAATCCCACAGATACTCTACCATCAGACTCAGTTTCTTAAGGGAGTACAGATTGTGAAACTTGGGATGTCTTTGCTCTTGTTTTCAATCGTCTTTGTATCCAGACTAAAATGTAGACCCTCAGTTTTCAGACAAAAACGGAGCTAGCAGGGTTGTCAAACTTCTCCATTTCCAATTCCATAATGCACATACTACAGAGCCGAGTTTATACGTCTTTAAATGAAAAAAGAGTCATGATGACTCATTTTCAAGAAATTCTTGTCTTTTTTTAATGGACAAAACTTTAAACCCCTCCCCCCCAATAACCCATATGTCTGTCAAAGTATACGTACTGTATGCAGGACCAGACTGTTTCATTACGGCATACAGATTTGGCGGCAATTTAAATGTACCGTGTGTATTTCTCAGTGGCATTTTCACAGATTAGGATGATTTTGTTTTCAAATGTTACCAAACCTTAAAAAGCCTCAATACCCGTCTCAAAAATGTCTCGATCAAAGTGGGGGAAAAAATATGAGGAGGAAAATGATTTTGTTTTATATTTCTGTTTTCTTTAGTTTTCTGGTGTTTATTATTTTTTCAGTATTTTAGTTATGATTTTGCTGTAATTAGATGATACTGAGTACGCTGTGTAAACTGGGCTGTAATCTGTATATTACCATGTGTTTACTGATGTTAGACCGACTGTATATCTTGCATACAAATGCTTCCTGTCATTATCTGACTCAAGCACCTCGTTGGCTCTGTTTCACACTTTCTCATTTATGAATCTAGTTGAAATTCAGTCATTTACACTTACATATACACAATTTACATATCCAGAGTAAAATGGAGCAGCACATTCAGCAGAAACCGGTGTGCGAGTGTTGAGTGACGTTGGTGTGGTGGCGAGAAACAGCTGCTACTGCCGCTGTTCTCCTCTCTGACAAAGACGGTTTCACACCGACTTGGTTCTCGTGCTGTTGTGACTCATCTTCAGCTCCCGATGCAAATAAACCCACATTCTCTCTGACAAACATTATTTCAGTCGGGAAAAACATCACCTTTCACCTCTTTCTGCCTCGTCAGCAGTGGCTTCTCCATTTCATGCATGGATGAGGACATTCTTCCTCCATAAAGCATCTGCGGCCACATGACCATCACTCACAGTTTGAGTAGTAGAAAGCAGCACTTTGCTGCTGCTGCTGTAACTGTATAAAACCCCCCACACCTTGAGCAGGTCTGTTTCAAATGAGAACACTGACAAATATGGAGAAAATCCTTCAGCGTAACACCTCCGCGGCTAAGCTTGGCTGGCTCCCAGCTGAAATGGGCCTCAAAGGCACACAGCGTTTCATTATGAAGTAGTCCCAGTACTCAGAGGGTTGTCTGCTCTTTCCTCCCATGGCCCGTCTCTGCAAGACTGCCTCCATTTTCAATCAAATCTCACTGGCTGACCTTGAAACGGGAAACTCAGATAACTTTTTTTTTTTCTTTCTCCCCTGCCAAGATTTCCTCGGAGTTTGCTCTGGCTCGATGTAATTACCGCAGCAGAGAGGTTTGGAGAGGCAGACCTGACATGTCTACAAACATACAATATGTGTCGAGAGCTTTTCTGTCCTTATGTCGTGACATTGTTTGGAGAAAATATGAAACACGGACATGAGGAAGACTACTTTAGCTTTGTATGACTAGAATTGAAAAATTGTGCTTCCTAACTTCAGTTTCTCCTGCGTTGATAAATATCTTTATTCTTTTCTTTGTTATGTGCTCACCAGTGACACCTGCTCCTGTTAGCATAACTGTTAGCAAAGATGGCGGACACTGTTTATATTCTGGGAATGAGGTCCCGCCCCCCTACGAGTGTGTCTTAAAAGTGTAATAAGATATTTCTCGACTCAGGGGAGATTGGAGATTGGGAAGCACAATTTTTCAAATTGTTGGCTTATGTCTACAATATCCTAAGATTATGTCTACCAAGTTTGTTCACTCTCGGACAGCCTTTTTCTTTTGCACTTGAAAATAAAGTTTTCAGTTCTTAGAAACTGCACACTCACCTACACCAAATTCCATAGAGAAAATCAGCATTTTTTAGCTCACAGAACACACAGGAGCTGCTGGTCTGCGGCTACTGCCTCATTTGGAAAGTTTTTCACACTTGGGTTAGTACGAGCAAAGCATTTTTTTTAACGCTTCAGTCACAAAATAACTCGTTTGAACTCGCTGATGGAGGCAGCACTGAATCAAGAACTCCTGTGTGTTGGTGTGGTGTAAATTGCTGATGTTCTCTGTGGACTTTGGTGTGGGAGAGTTAGAAACAATAAAGGTTTAGTTTCCAGTCAGAAAAGGCTGAAAAATGGACAAACATTATTCTTAAGTTATCGTAGACTCATGTGGGTGTGTGTTAGTTTACAGTGAGCTCCCCTGTCTCCCGCTGCTGTCAGTGCCTCAAACAAACACACTTCAGAAGATGTGAAGTTTCCTGTGAGGTTTTATCGTTTTTAATCAGCTGCCAGTTCTTTTATTCAGCAGTCACCTCATTTGTTAGAGATGTCACTCAGGTGGGAAAAGTGCTTTGAGCTGGAAACCCAATATTAAATTTAGATCTCTCCTGCAGAAAGGTGTGCTTTATTGAGTAAATTACACATTTTGATTATTACATTATACACAGACACCAGGTTGTGGCGTGAGGTTGAGTGAGTGTGATGTGTGGAAACAGACGTATGATTAATGACATAGTCATTTCCTCTGTTCTTAACAACTGTCCAGACATCTTCTCATTCATTTATTCATTATACACAAACGTTTGTGCAGCTATTCGTCTTAGGAGTCTGCACTGATTTCGTTTGGTTTGGACAGTTTAAACAAAGCCTTAACCCGAACCTTAAACCTGACCACAGTGAGTGTCGACTACCATGCCTCCATGGCTCTCCTCGTTTGAGCCACAGCCATCTTGAGGCCCTCTCTGCCACTTCGGTGGTGTTGCGGGTGGCTTTCCCCTTCTTCCCTCCCTCGTTGCCTAAAATGCTGAAGGTTCTGGCCAAAGAACAGGTTGCAATGCCTCTACATCCATCCAGAGCTTCCTTTCAAAGGCTTCTTCCAGGTTGTCTGGAGTCAGCAGTCAGCTGTTCCATGGGTAGTGACTGCGACGTGGCTGGGGAACTTCAGCTGTTGCTGGAGGTCCACCAACAGCTGCCGGTCTTTCGCAGAAGTCAGGATGTCTGCAGGAGATCTTCTGGCAGGGGTTGCCTGTTCGCCGGCTTTGACGAAGGTGATTGACCTCTTGGAAGGGTCGCAAATGCTTTGCCCACACAAGTCCAGCACTGACGGCTTCAGCAATGGTCTTGAGGACTTGATCGTGCCTCCATCTGTACCGACCATCTCTGAGAACCCTAGTACAGCAGTTGTTGGAATTGCAATTGATACATTATGAGGTTGAGACCTTTGCTGAAAAGAGGTTTTAGTAACTGGACCTCTTTGAAGTTTAATTGAATACTTCTGCCCTAGAGGACGTCTTGTGTAACGTCCATCGCAACACAATAGATGCATGAATGTAGGGTAGTGACAGAGATGATGTTTAGGTGAAGACAGACGTAAATAGAGGTTTAATATAAGTGGGCTTTTGGTGACTCGGCTGAATCTGAATACTTGAAAAAAGATAAATATTAAACGTTGCTTTAAACTATTTCTGTACCTTTGCAGATTCTCTCTTTGTCTGGAGTAAAGAAAAACCACATGACCTTTTTCTGTCAGAGATCATGTTTGTGATGTGCGGAGTCGAGTGAGAGGCACGCGCCGCACAGTTCCTCAGAAATGAGGTTCTGCCTCATCAGGACCAGGTTTTGGTCTCTATGAGGACAACTGGTCCTGACAAAGGGTCCTAAAGAGGTCACAAATACAAAGAACACACACAATTTCTCCTCAGCTACTTATTATTCACTCCATAAATGTTTGCAAGAGCACAGGAGCGAAATTGGGTTGATTTATTTCAATTAGCAGCAAATCCAGCAGAGACACACACACACACACACACACTGTGAACTGTGTGTGAACAACAGGAAAATAGTACAAGGGGCACATGATGGAAAAAAATGTTGCCTGCACTGACCATGTGCTCTACATTCAGTGCTGTGAATAATATAGCGGGGATGGATGCAGCGTCTCTGGAGGAAACACTGAGCTCTGGTTAATGATTGTTTGGTCAGAGCGGCTGAATAACTTCACTGCAGAACATGACACTGCATTAAAAAGCCAGAAGAAATGTGGAAACACTGTCTACAAGGGATTCCTGAATATAAAGCTTTGACTTTTAAATAGAAACAAAAGTTTGTTGCCGTCATGTCGCTGGCTGAATAATAATTGACTCCAAAACACGTTGCGTATGTTGCGATGAACACGAGCCGTCTTATTTCACCTGTTAGTCAGATGTTTGAATCACTTGATTTATGAAAATGAACAGAGGACAAGATGACTTTTGTCATGATGAAGGTCTAAAATAACACTTATCACTGCCTTGATCTTGTAGCCCGTTCCTGGCTACATGGTGTTTGTGTTTCTTGCGAGACCCCGAGACCTCACGAGACCTCCTGCTTCTTGCAAGGCCAGTTTTCCACTAACAGACATTTCACCATCATAATGACTCTGAAGATGTTCATCATCATCATCATCATCATCTTGTACCATCCTCAACTTGAGGGTCAGGGGCTATGGTCGCTTCCAGCACCAGCTTTCTCCATCCTTCCCTGTCCTTTGGCTTCTGGGTACAGTCTGCTAGTGACCTGATGGTCCAGTCCCTGATGTCATCTCCCCATCTCCTGCGTGGCCTCCCTCTGCTTCTGGTGCCACAGATCTTTTCTTGCAGGATGTGGGTTGAAATGTTCTTGGCTCCGCTGATATGTCCAGAGTACCGTAACTTCTGTCTTTTTACCACGGTTAGGAGTGATCTTTCCATCCCCATCTCTTCCAGAACTGAGATGTTGGTGCGATGTTCTGTCCAGCTGAGCCTCAGTAGCTTCCTGTAACACTTCATATTGAAGGCTTGAACCTACTGAGGGTCCTCAGCGTGAAGTGTCCATGCTTCGCAGACGGACATCACTACGGGCCAGACCAGGGCTTTCAGCAGCCACAACTTGGTGGACGTCCTTCCAGATGTTCAGCTGTTTCGTCAAAAATGGCAGCGAAGTATTTGAAGGTGGACACCTGTACCAGCTGGACCCCATTGCAGAAGATCTTCAGTTCTGTCGGTTGTTTGGTTGTTGCCATGACCTTGGTGTGAAGCTGTTAAATTAGGGTAAAAATGCTGCAAAGTTCTGCTCAAGATACATTTCAAAGTAAAAGACAAAAACCACAATGTAGGACAAGCAAAAAAAACCAAAGAAAAAGACCATTGTTAAAAAATGACATGTATTACAGAAAGTATTCACAGCAGAAATCTTATTCCAGTACAAGCAGAATCATTTTTTCTCATTAACCTGATATAAGAATATGGAGCATGTTTTGTGAGTTTCAGGTTAATCATGTTTTTCCTGCCTCCTCCACTCGTCTCTCGGAGTGAGTCACAGAGGAAACTCACCTCAGCTGCTCCGTGTTTTCATGTTCTCATTCTTTCAGCCTCTTCTCAAAGCTCAGGAGCAGCACAGGTGAGGGTTCAAAGTCTTGTCTTCTGACTTTTCGTCTCTCTTCCCCACAGCGGTCAGATTTACGGCTGACACCACATCAATCCACCCGTCAATCACACACTCCGTGTTTCCTGCTCCGTTTATTATTTCATTTTTCAACTGTTTCCCCAGATGAAAAAGAAACAACAATGGTTTCATTTACTAATTTATATATTAAAAAGAAACATAACTAACCAAAATCTGCCCTGTGTATATTATACTATATACAATACAATACTATACTACACTACACTGTACCATACTATACTATACTATACTATACTATACTATACTATACTACGCTATACTACACTATACTATACTATACAATAATATACTTTACTATACTGTACTATACTATACTATACTATACTATACTATACTATACAATAATATACTTTACTATACTATACTATACTGTATTATACTATACTATACTATATACTACGCTATACTATACTATACAATAATATACTTTACTATACTATACTACACTACACTACACTAGACTATACTATATACTATACTATACTGCATTGTATTGTACTACTACTATACTGTACTATACTATTCTATATATAATCTATATACTGTACTACAATATGAACAATAATATACAACTGTATTATACTTTACTAAAAATCACATTTTTGAGACTTTTGATTGCATTTTAATAAATATAATATAATATATATGTACCAACCATATGGTTCCAAGAGATACAGTATATGTTTGAAACACACTCACACACACACACTGCTGACTCAAATATGCGTCGCATACAACGACAAAAACCTGGACTGATCCCTTGAACACGTGCAGTTATTTTTGATTTAATGAACACAAATGAAGCCTGAAAGGGTTAACGATGCGACGCTGACATTTTTACCACCAGCACACTCCATTAATTAACTCTGAAAGCAAAATGTCTCTGAGCAATTACAGCAAACTCTTACGACAAAAATAAAAATATTTCCGGTGCGTCTCTCTCTCTCTCATCAGAGCCGCCGCATACAAAAGATCCTCCAGCAGCTGAGACACCAAAGTGTCTCATCAAGTGTCAGAGAGAGAGAGAGAGCGATCTCTGTGTGTGACACCGTCTGATGAGCCATAAAACATGAGACTCACAGGAAGTCATAATGGTCTGGAAAGGTCACAACCTTTTGGATCTGATGCATTTAAACATTGACTTTGTCAAGACCAGTAGTCCTCATGGAGACCAAAGCCTGGTCCTAATGATGCATAACTTCATTTCTGAGGAATTGGTTAAGTCTAGGACTAAGATTTGAACTGTGGTTAAGTTAAAGTTATGGTTAAGGTTCGTGGTTAAGGCTTCAAGTACAAAGACTAGCTGAACAAATCTACAGTATGTGTGCGTTTCAGGTTACTAATGTTGTGGGGACAAAAAGCATGTCCCCATAACGTGAATTATAACATTTTAAGATGAAAGATGTGGGATGGACATCCAGAAAATGACTGCAAGTCAATATAATGTCCTCTGAAGTCAGGGAAACCAGACTGTGTGTGTGTGTGTCTTGGGTGGGCAGCTCACAGTGGGAGACCAAATCATTGACAGGACACATGAATAAAGATGGAGCACCATCAGCCGCCTCTGGCTGCTGTAGCATGAAGAAGAGAAGCTGAATAGAAATGCCAGCAGAGGAGAGATACAGCTCTCTCTCTCTGTCCCTCACTCATTCATCTGGATTGTCCCTCTGTCCTCATCCTGCAGGTGTCTGCGACCGGCGCCGTCACAATCACGACATTTTAGCAGACGACGAAGTGTCAGAGAAACAATTTGCCATTAACAATTCAGCCGCCCTCCGTCGCAGTGCATAAATATTAGGGATGCACAGAATGATCTGCAGTTACTGATAAATGTGAGGAACACATGAATTAGAGTTGAAGATAAACAGGTTGAGTGATAGAATGTGGAGTTATAAAACTACTTTTAACACGTTGTTATTGTTCCTAATATTATACTATATCATATGAAAATGAGTGATGGGAAGTACCGTCTCTTCCGGTACAAGTTAATGTCATTGTGATTTCTCTTTATGTCGTTGTGAGTTCTCTTAATGTTGTTGTGATTTCTCTTGATGTTGTTGTAATTTCACTTTAAGTCGTTGTGAGGTCTCTTAATGTCGTTGTGAGTTCTCTTAATGTTGTTGTGATTTCTCTTTAAGTCGTTGTGAATTCTCTTTATGTCGTTGTGAGTTCTCTTAATGTTGTTGTGATTTCTCTTGATGTTGTTGTAATTTCACTTTAAGTCATTGAGAGGTCTCTGAATTGCGCTGTGATTTCTCTTAATGTTGTTGATTTCTCTTGATGTTGTTGTAATTTCCTTTTAAAGTGGATTTGTGAGGTCTCTTAATGTGGTTGTGAGTTCTCTTAATGTTGTTGTGATTTCACTTTAAGTCGTTGTGAGTTCTCTTTATGTCGTTGTGAGTTCTCTTAATGTTGTTGTGAGGTCTCTTAATGTGGGTTGTGAGTTCTCTTAATGTTGTTGTGAGGATTTCTTAATTATTAGTTTTGTGAGTTCTCTTAATGTTGTTGTGATTTCTCTTTAAGTGGATTTGTGAGTTCTCTTTGTAATAGTTGTGGTTCTCTAATGTTGTTGTGGTTTCCTATGTTTGTGAGTTCTCTTGTGATTTCTCTTTAAGTCGTTGTGAGTTCTCTTTATCGTTGTGAGCTCTCTTAATGTTGTTGTGAGCTCTCTTAATGTTGTTGTGAATTGCCTTGCTGTCGTGATTTCTCTTAATTTTTTTGTGATTTCTCTTGAAGTCGTTGTGATTTCTCTTGCTGTAGTTGTGATTTTCTTGCTATGTGATTTCTCTTGCTGTCGTTGTGATTTCTCTTGCTGTCGTTGTGATTTCTCTTAATGTTTGTAATTTTTCTTGCTAAGTGATTTTCTCTTGCTGTCATTGATTTCTCTTGCTGTCGTTGTGATTTCTCTTAATGTCGTTGTGATTTCTCTTAATGTCGTTGTGATTTATCTGAATGTCGTTGTGATTTATCTGAATGTCGTTGTGATTTCTCTTGCTGTCGTGAGGACGTGGTGAGGCAGGCGTCATGTAAACCTGTGGTTGTTTTGAAAATTCTACCCTTCGAGGTGAGAAACTGCTCGGCACAGACACCTCCTGTTTCAGGATGAGGAGTTTCAGAGCGTCACACGTTAAAACAAAAAAAGAATCCATGACATTTTCACACAAAGTCTCTCCAAGACGACACGTGACAGCGTCAGCTGCTCAGGTTTCAATTAAAGAAAAAAACACATGTGGAGCAGCTCTCGGGGGCGTTCTCTCCTCGGTGTCGCAGGAAGTGCAAAGGCAATGTAGAAGCGTGTGTAAGGTTATTTAGCCTGAATCAGTCCGAGCTGTTAGAGAACACAATCTGAGAGTGGCCACGCGGGAATAAACACTCATTTCACAGGCTAATATTAACTTTCTCCTGTGCCCTCGTTATTACAGACCTCACTGTACGTCGTGTTTTCATTAACAGCTGTGAGTAAAATGTGAATGTTCACATCGTACCTGGGAGAGGTGTGAGACACCTGAAGACGGAAGTCTCAGTCTGAGGAGAAATGTGACAGACGAGGACGTCAACTTTAGATTCAATGTTGAGTTTCCTGAGTGGACGAACATTAAAAACCTTCAACTGAGCTTTAGAGATGTGATGAGATGTACAGTATTAGTATTAGTATTAGTATTAGTTTAAGTAGTAGTAGTATTGGTGGTAGTATTATTATTAGTATAAGTAGTAGTAGTAGTATTGGTGGTAGTATTATTATTAGTATTAGTAGTATAAGTAGTAGTATTAGTGGTATTATTATTAGTAGTAGTATTAGTACTAGTACTATAAGTATTAGTATTGTAGTATTAGTAGTAGCAGCAGTTGTAGTATTGGTATTAGTAGTATTAGTAGTTGTAATGGCATTGGTATTAGTAGTAGTATTAGTAGTATTAGTACTAGTGTAAAGGATTTTTTACGCAACAGTATTTTAACGTTTGGAAACCTCAGTATTTTCTCAGGTGCTGTCGTTGTTTTGGCTCATGACGCCGTTTTTCAGGTGTTTTCAGGACCATGTGGCGGCGTCTCACACATGTCGCGTGTGTGACACTGATACTTCCTCAGTATCGCGTGTCCGCCCTCAGGTTCTCTGTCAGTGACTGCGTGTCATGAGCTGGAGGCCTGAGTTTCACTCGGTTCAGCTAATATGAACCAAACCACCTCCCATGTTATTACAGTGACAGCCTTTGGCACCAGCTTAATGAGAAATATGAACCCGTTGTTTATGAGCCACTAATTACGACGCTCACACACCTGAACCACGAGTTTATGAAAGTATAATCTATTTTATTAATGTACATGTACATAATCTGATCTCTTCATTCACAGCTTTTGTTTACATTATTTTTAAGCCTTTTGAGGCAAATTGATTGCTCACAAATATCATCATAGTTACACATAGTAAAATATTCATAGTACAAGAACAAATCAGGGAGCATAAAGAAAAATGAGGGAGCGTAAAGAACAAATGAGGAAGCGTAAAGAACAAATGAGGAAGCATAAAGAACAAATGAGGGAGTGCAAAGAACAAGTGAGGGAGCCAAAGAACAAGTGAGCAAGTGAGGGCGTAAGAACAAATGGCGAGTGCAAAAGAACAAGTGAGGCGTAAAACAAATGAAGCAGTGTAAAAGAACAAATGAGGGAGTGTAAAGAACAAATGAGGGGAGTGAACAAGTGAGGGAAGAACAAGTGAGGGAGTGTAAGAACAAGTGTGTAAGAACAAGTGAGGGAGTGTAAGAATAAGTGAGAGAGTGTAAAGAATAGAAGAGGGAGTGTAAGAACAAGTGAGAGAGTGTAAAGAACAAGTGAGGGAGTGTAAAGAATAAGTGAGAGAGCGTAAAGAACAAATGAGGGAGTGTAAAGAACAAATGAGGGAGTGCAAAGTGTATGTGTATGTAGTGTATTTTCAAACAGTAAAATACATTATTTTTGTAAATGTTGACACAAATCTAATTCCGAATGCCGTAAAGTAGAATGTTACCATACATTTCTCATATAATGTACCTTTGAACTATTTCCATGCTGTGAAAGTTTGCTGCCACAGTTTTGCCGCGTAACCGTGGCAACGACACATATCTCACACAGAGCAGCGACACAGGAGTCGCTTTCACTGGCGTCTGAATTATTCACCCCCCCGTCACAGAAACACCGTCCCGCTGTCCGGTTATGGAACATGCTATATTAATCTGGTGGTCATCGTTCAAACCATTTCTTATAAATACCATAATCATGTACAGCCTGGGGTGTTGTGGGGTATATTATGGGGTGTTCAGGCTGCAGGATCAGAGGGGAGGAGGAGGGTAGCGGCTTCAGAAGAGTTTCACCTCAGTGACACCGCTGCCGATTCAAAATTCAGCCCGTGTCGTGTTTGTGTTTGTGTTGCGGCGGCGGCGACTGTTGGCTGTTCAAATCCACCTCAGCATCGACTGAGGTCATGATGTTTTCTTGGAAACAACTTTTAAGCTGAGGAAGGTTCGTGACATTGATTTTTAATCAGAGGAGTTTTTAGGTGCTCTTGAAAACTGGGGCCAGTGAAAATAATCAGCTTTGTTTTAAAGCTGCAGTATGTCACTGAGGGAGCGTTTGTGTGTATGCAGCAGCAGAGCAGAGGCGGGTGGAGACGGGAAGCATTTATCACGTCTGTCGGTTACTTTCTCGATTAAACGAGGAAATGTTTATCAATGTGGATTTGTTGAAAATAATCTGTTTGTTTTTGAATTTCCACACACTGTGTATCTAAAAACATTAGAAATATTATTTAAATTACATTTAAAAAAAATAATAAAAATCGGGATCACAAAATAAGAAAGTATAAATTAAGGATTATTGTGTACAGTTGTGTGCTATTGTTGTTGATATTGTACAGGATGGACACTGATTTATTTATTTTTTTTCAACTCTTTTTATTCCGATTTTAGAAAAAGGAAAAAAACAATGACATTTGGCATGAAACAGTGAGAATAACAGTGTGACAAACCCACCCACTTCAGGTCAGGACTGGGACACACACACACACACACACACACCTACATAACGAAAAAAACTATATATACACATATAAATGAAATAAAATAAAATAATAGAAAAAAACAATTTTTCAAGTTTCAGATTGTTAAGAACTTCTTTAACGCAGTGGTTATATGATGGTGGGCGGGAAAGAATCAGCTGGTGAATCAGCCAGCGGCAGAGAGGTGAACCTCAGGAGGGCAGCCCAAAATAGCTGACACTGGGTGAGAGGAAATAGTTTGACCCTAAGCTCCACCTATGCTATCGAAAAATACTTTGCCAAAAGGGGGCCAATTTAGGGCGTGAACAAAAACATATGAGCTGAAAGACCAGCCGGGCAGTGATTACATCTGTAAAACCAGAGCAGGTGTGGACCACCTCGGTCCTCATTAAATGAAGAGGTTCTAAGGTCGTCGACCAGTGAGCAGCGTGTCTGTCAGGGTTTCAGGGGAAAATTCTTTTTAACAAAGTCTCTGATTTGGAAAAAAACGAGAAAGGTGAGAGCTCTGCAAATGAAATGTTGACTAAAATTAAAAAAAGGTTGTTTTTTTTCCCCCCAAGAACAAAACAAATCACAATAAATAACTCACTCATTCATTCATTCATTCAATTGTGCACAGACCTCGTTGTCGCTCTCATTAACATGAACTCACATTGACATGGTTGACACAACCATCAGGTCGCCGTCACAGTCCAGCGGTCGAGTTTAAAAAGGTCGCGCCACTGTCGCAGACAAACTAATACTTGTCCAAATATTAATGTGATGCATGAGGCCGGGCCAGCGATGATTCAGCAGCACATTCAATTTGCTCTTTCATTTTCATTTAGCTGCACATTACTCAGCCTTTAAGCTCAGCGTGCCGGAAAACCTGAAGTGTCCCCGTGACATTTGAAACTAAGGAGAACTTTGTGTGTGGAAGGAGCGAGGGAGGGATTTTAAATATATTATATGTAAGATAATTGGATTGGTGTAAACACTCACAGGTTTATTTCTGGATCCAAACCAAGGAGGCGTGAGGAGGCTACCGTCCTAAAATCCCTTTGTTTGCCGCTGACGTGTGCAGCAGTGCATGTGGGTGGCTTTTGTTTCGATGTTAAGTGTGAAGAGTGGTGGTTTATGGTGCGTCGTCGTCAATGTTTAATCCCAGGAAAATGGGATTCTCACAAAGCCACTTTGATTCAATTTTCCCCCCCGTTTCTGGGGAAATATAAATGACAGGAAGTCAGCGTTAAAACTGTTTTACTGCTGGAATGAACGCAACAGAAACGTCCTCTCATGTCCCTTATTCCCTAACATAATATAGGATTCCTTTACGAGCGTCCTATACATAACCATGCTGTCAAATCCTTGGCATCCTCCAGTACACGCATCACACACCTAAATATGTGCCTTTTTGTGGAGTTGTACACCAAATAATATGACTGTACTGCACATGATTGCTGGTGTTAAAACTAACTAATTACCACCTCGTGTTTCAAGCTAAGCCGGTGCCAATCTCAAGACACACCAGAACCAGGACACCAAAACTCACGCCAGCTTAAGTCTTCAACATCTTCAGTGTGCGTTTTCCTGCTCGATCTCGCTGATCGACGGCCTTTTCCATGTGGAAAATTAAGTTTCTAAACTTCTCACTCTCCCACACCAAAGTCCATAGAGAAAATCAAGGTTTGTAGCTCACACAGGCCTAAAAGAATCTAAAGATCTAAAGAAAGGATTTCAAACACTGAATTCACACAATAACATATTTAAAGTCACTGGTGGAGGCGGATCATCAAACTCCTGTGTCCTCCACAAGTTAAAAATGCTAATTTCTCTCTATGGAATATGCTGCTCTAAATTCTCCTCAGGTCCGTTGGCCGTTAAAGAACGCGCCGCACTTCTCATGCCGTCCACGCTGATGATGGCAGCTGTAATGTGACTGTGATGTAACAGCTGCAGAGGGGGCGGGGACATCTCATTTGCATTGTCAGTCCAGTCACTTCCAGTTTTTTTTGTTTTTTTCCTACGGCGCTGGGACTGGTTATGGTCATGTGCTGGAGCCGCGTTTTGTTTTGTAAGAAGTGTGTTTAAGTCTCGAGGACGGAGTGTTGTGTTGGGTTTTTTTGGGGGGGGGGAAGAAAATCTGTCAGAGGACGAACAACACACGGTTTTTCTGACCATTTTCCTTCTGGCAGCTGAACAGTTCTGTCAGTCACAGTCTGATGCATTATTGATGGGCAATCTATCACCGGGAACAGCTTGTGTGGCTGCGTAATGAAGCCGTCTCATGGTGATGCTATGAGACTTCTGCTATCCCATGACACGTTTCCCTCCATCATGCTGTCAAATATCATTAGCGTTGGCTGTTTCTCTTAAGTTTTCTTTGGATACATTTGTCAAATTTTGCAAAAGTGGAAACAAAACGATTCGATTTTAACCGGCGTCGCCTCACGCTTGGTAGCAGAGGAGGCTATCTGAGGTTAGCAGAGCAGTGTCTGTCACGGCTGACTACGTAGCCAGAGTTGCTAATGTTGCTAAAGTGATGATGCGCGGCATCCGTCAGAGAAAAAGACAGATCTGCAACGAGAAGAGAACAACTTTGTCCAAGACTGCAGCCCAAATATTATTTTCCGTTTATCTGCCCCTCGGATTGAGCCCTGCCAATTGTGTGTGTGTGTGTGTGTGTGTGTGTGTGTGTGTGTGTGTGTCCAGACCAAACAAAAGACTTCCTGCCTTTAGTGAGTGCAGCTTTTCCCAAATGTAAGAATGCCATGACCCAATTTATGTTTTTTTTCCCCAAAAACTTTGAGTTTTCTCTTTTTAACTTTTTATTCATGCAAACTATTTTCACACACTACCACTCATTTGGCCCAGGGACCCACTTTTGGGGGTCACGACACCCTTTTGCGGAAGAAGTCTGTTCCAGAAGCAGCCATGTTCAGCTGTGTGTGTGTGTGTGTGTGTGTGTCCCACTTTTGTTTGAGTATTTAGGCCATGAGGAGCGTTAGTCTGGTCAGACGTGGCCACAGCTGACCCAGAAACCAACCAAGTCTAACCTGAAACCCAGACTATTTAAGGACTCAGACGCTGTCACACACTAACAAAGTGCTTAATTACATCTCAGGAAACATTAAAGAGTATTTTTTGAATTAACCATTGAGGTTCTAAAGGAGTCGGCGACGAGAGTTGTTGAACACAGACGAGGAGTCGCTGTTAACAAGCTCGTAATTCATTTAAAGTTGATTAACGTACACCGTTACTGCAAGTTCAACTTTATTTATAACAGCAGTGGAGCTACAGACATCATGTAGGTTATTAAAACAAAATGTCAGCTCAAACCAATTAGTGTGATCTCTGCTCTGTCTCCGTCTTGTCAGCTCTGTGTGTGTGTGTGTGTGTGTGTGTGTGGGTTGATGTTTTCAGACGCTTCCGGATGTTTCAGTTGGAAACTTTCACCTTCTTTCACATCATTTTTCTTCATGTCTTGTATCTTGTATATGTACACATATACTGTATGTGTACATATGTGTGTGTGTGTATATATATGTATATGTATATATATATACATACATGTATATATATATATATATATAGATATATATATATATGTATATATATATAGATATATATAAAACCTGCACTATCCGTTTAAAACCTATCTACAGAATATCTGGACAAATTACAAAGTGCCAGCAAAAAGGTGTATAATATGTGGATGATAAATGGATTTATTTCTCTGTATTTTATTATTTTTTTCCCCCAGTCAGGATGTTACTGTTATTAAAAATCTATAAGATGTAGACACTGTATTACATGTACAATAAAACGATCTTTCACCAGTGAAATATTCTCAGGTGAATTAAAGGGTTCATATGTATATATATATACATATATATAAAGCCACAGTAAAAAGTCAGAACCTGTTTTTATTAGAGTTTTCTTCTGTGCTGGAGGCTTGACCACTGTCTCTGCTTTCACCTCCACTCACTGTCTCTCTGCATCATAGACAGGATGCTGAAAATAGCTTACACTCACTGTCTTAAGGACGTTTTTGTCCAAAGTGATGGAAAGAGACTTTACCAGAGTTTATTCTGTTCTAATGAAGTCTGACAGCAGCATTACATTAAAACACACACTCAAAGGCAGAAGGACGTGTGAATCAGTGGATAATTTATTAAAGGGATAGTTCAGTTCTTTTTTTTTTTAATATGTGGTTGTCAAAGGACAAGAACAGAACTTGCCCTACACAAACTTTTTCTTTTTATTTGTTTTATCTATCTTTTATTTGTCAAATCAAATATGTGGAAATATGTGGCGGTACTATGAAGTAATAGAACTTTAGAACTGCGCCATTAGTGTCATTTGTTTCAGTCTGATACTCGTGCTCAACTGTGACATCTAGTGGCACTTAAATATTGCATATTGCACATTTTAAGATAATAACCTGAAAACTGTTTAGGCTTATACACATATTTCAAAGACTGGCTGTAAACACAGCCTTTCCTCTGGTTCACTTACTTGGTTTAACGTGTGAGAATTTGAGAGAACAGTGATAATAACACTGTATGAAGACATGTCCACCATGTCGTGTGTAAACAAGTTCAGGTTCACCCAGCAGAACGAGCTCCATCTGTTTCTTAATTACCAACATGGCGGGAAACAGGGGAAAAAGCCTCTGCAGGCGTCCAGCGACCGAGACTCATGAGACAGCATAATCACACTTATCACTGTGTGTGTTTATCCTGTATTTGTTACCTCTTTAGGACATTTTATGCCATAAACACTGACCTTGTCAGGACCAGTGGTCCTCATGGAGACCAAGACCTGTTCCTTATGAGGCAGAACCTTGTTTCTGTGGAACTTGTTTTGGTTTTTAAGGATAAAAGGAAATCTTCTCCATTGACATTGCAACAGTGTTCATTTTGATTTAGTTTCAGACTTACAACTAAAATTTAGTTGAAGTCATATATATTTTAGTCATCTGAGATGTTTTTAGTTTTAGTCTCGTTTTAGTCAACTAAATAGAATATCTTCTTAGTCTAAAATCTTATTATGAAGGTTTGAATATGCAACACAGATATATGAAGATAAGAGTTTTATTTGAAAGTCCACCTCATGTTGTCTCTTCTTTTTCTTCCTAATGGTGACATTTCTGCCGCTGTCCTCGTGTCCTCCTCCTCCATGTGGACGTCGGTGTAGATCAACCTAACCTCCGTACCTTGCTAAAGAGGTTAGTCTGATTGGATCTCTTCCCAGTTCGTCTTATCCTGACATTTTTGTCTAGTTTTTATTCATTGACGGAAGTGTCAGCAGATTTCTTCACATCAACTTTATTTTTTATTGATTTAACGTCTCGTTTTCCTCGGTGGAAAAAGGGTCGGCACTACACTGAAAGCAAACATCTCACCACATTGTTTATTCTGAAATCAGATTTATTCTGACCTTTTTCCATAATTCTGATTGATTGATTTTTAATCACAGAATTCTGACTTAAATCTCAGAATTCCGACTTTCTGACTTTAATCTCAGAATTCTGACTTTAATCTCCTGAACTCAAACATCTCACCACATTGTTCATTCTGTGAACAGCGACAAGTCTTGTGTGGTCTGTTTCATCTAAAAACCTACAGAGCTTTGAGATTCACTGTCTCTTAAATAAAGGTAGCGATGTCCTTGAGGACTGACCTTGTTTTTTCAGACTGGAGTCGTAAGCAGGTGCTGTTGAAAAACCAGGTCAAAGCTAAAACTTCATGTAATCATGTGTGGAACAGGAACAGGAACAATATTATTATATAATGTTTCATATAATATTACAATGCACTTTTTCTATTCAAAAAGTCAGCCTCTTAATAAATGGCTCACATATTATAATCTACACCCACAATAATCTATGCTATATTAAGAATATATTATACAGACAGCGTTTTTTCTGAGCAGGCACTCAAGTTTCACGCTCACTCTCCTGCACCAAAGTCCAGAGAGGAAATCAGCGATTTTGCATCACAGCACACAGGCGTTGAGGATCCACTGCTGCTTCCATCAGTGAGTTTAAATGTTTGGAAATTCTTCATTCGGATTTACATCAGTGACACAAAGTGACCACACGAGGCAGCAGTTGACCAGCAGCTCCTGTGTCCCCGCAAGCTAAAATCACTGGTTTCCTCTATGGACTTTGGTGTGGGAGAGTGAGTGTTTTAAAAGTCTGAGTAACATTGAGATAAAGCTGGAAACACATTCTTAAAACATCAAAGACTCAGCCTTTTGTTAAGTGGCTTAAATCAGTTTTTCTTTGTGTTGAATCTGTGTGACTCACATGATGTGCATTATTCAATCATTCGTCCATTCATTCATGCATCCATGTATTTATTACAGATGGTGGAATAAGAAAACAATATACAGAGTCAAATTCAGAAAGAGGCTAAGTTTGTAGTCGTCATTCATTGAACTATAAAAATAGAAATAAATGAAATGTACAGTATAAAGTAAAACTAGTTTCATTACAATACAGTACTGTCAACAGAGAAATGCAACGATGCAAACGAACCCAGAAAAAAGACCGTCCTGAAGCCTCTTCATTCACATTCAATCATGTGATTAATAAAAACACTAAAAAATCTTTAAAACAGAAAACCACAAGCAATAAATACTCAAACTGTGTTAAAGGTCCAGTGAGTAAAATGTAGGTGAAAGTATTTTTCATTTTCACAGAATGAGTCTTTTAGAGGGAAGATTGAGGTGAGAGCAGGATTTATTTTTGACTAGTTAATAGTTTTAACTAGTCAAAAATAAATCCTGCTAATAGTTAATAGTTTTATCTAGTCATGAGTGAACTGAAGCACATTTGAAATAACTTGGTAGAATCAGCTTGATTCAAATCAGAGAGATGTTAACTGAAATCAGATGTATTCTGACCTCTCTCAGAATTCAGACTTTCTGACTCTAATCTCAGAATTCTGACTCTAATCTAGGAATTCTGACTTATTTTTCAAATGTTTCTGACTTTCTGACTAATCTCAGAATTCTGACTCTAATCTCAGAATTCTGACTTTTTTCCCCCATTTTTCTGACTTTCTGACTTCAAGCTCAGAATTCCGATTTACTGACTTTAATCTCAGATTTATCTCAGAATTCATGCTGTTTTATGTTCATGTTGAGTACTTTTTGCTCAGGTGTATTTATACAGTTGGTGAAAATGAAAAAAGATCATAATTTCATCAGATTGCCTGAAAAAATGATATAAGACACTCGATTTTACACATTCTCATAGCCTCTGTATTTACATTTCAACAGAGTAATGGAAAAAAGCAGCCTGAAAGTGTTCTAAGGGTTAAAAAAAGAAGAAAGCAACAGAAAACACACTGCTGCGTGTGGACTGAGCATTAATCTCGCCGCTACGTCGATTCACTATTTTATGGCCGTGTGCACATTTAAAGAAGTTCACAGATATTACATACAATACGCAGCAGCAGCAGCAGCAGCAGCAGCAGCAGCAGCAGCAGCAGCAGCAGCAGCAGCAGCAGCAGCAGCAGCAGCAGCAGCAGCAGCAGCAGCAGCAGCTCTAACAATGAGAGCGAGTGCAGAGGAGGATCAACTCCTCTGTGGTGAAGCTTCATGAAGGTGGAGGTTATTGCAGCGCTGCAGTAAATCACACTGCAGGGGAGTGGAGAGGCAGTGATGATGCTTCCTGGGCTCTACAGAAGATGATTATTATTAATATATGTTTTTTTTTTGGAGATTAAAGTGATAGTTCAGGTTTTTTATGACACATAGTCAGCGCTGACTGTGCTGCTGAAATCGCTCTCAGTGGAAACACAGCTGCCAATGGAGACATAAGGGAGAAACTGTATTTAGCCACTTGTATGTGCACCAGATCAGTTCGACGACCCTTTCCTTCTGGAGACTGAAGTTTGTAAACCTCTCTCTCCCCTGCACCAAAGTCCACAGAGAGCAGCACACAGGAGTAGTTGACTCACTGCTGCCTCTATCAGTGAGTTCTAATGTGTACTACTGTGTTTGAAATCCTTTGTTCGGATCAACCTGAGATACACAAACCTACCACAGAGCGATGATTTTCTCAATGGGAGAGAAAAGACTGTGTGAGATTAAAGCAGTGTTAAGTGGCTAAGATCAGTTTTGTCTTTGTGTCATTGTCACTTAAACCACCTGAACTACAAAGACAGAGGCTCTATCGCTCTAATTGTCAATAAATCCCATGAGCGTTTCCACAGAGAGACGCGTCTCTCACAGTGTGGGCGACTGTGGCTCAGGAAATCATCCGTTGACCTAAAAGGTCATTGACTCTATTTCTGTCTCCTTCAGTCAACACGTCGATGTGTCCTTGGGTGAGATACAGTGTGTGACAGGCTAAATGTCACCTGTCATTTAAAGTGCTGTACAAACACTGACCGTTTAGCCTTTGTGTCACTACAGCAAGACACTTTTGGACATTATTATGAATAAAATAAATAAATAACTTTGTCTCAGCACAGCTCCAGTAATAGTGATTCCAATAATTATCATAATATCATCATCAATATTTATAAAGCACTTTAAAAGAAAGAGAACGTGAAGTGCTTCAGGAGCAGCAATTAAAGTTCAGATCTGTAATTTATGTGTGGATCACTTTTGATCTTATTTGCTAAAAATCTTCTTCACCTCCTGATTGCCGTCAATAAATAATGTTGTTTATTTAAAAAGGGAGGAAAAATTAAAGAAAGACAGAAAAGAAAGAAAAGAAGCCGGTGTCTGTGTGCCTTGAAATATTAGATTAAAAACAACTTTAATTCAAACGACATGGAACGAGACGCACAGACACAATAAAGGGTCACGAAATCAAACAATTTAAAGTTAAAATATCTATAAATGATGATGAAAAAGACACTTGAGATTTAAAATGAATCATAAAGAAAAGACTTTATGATAAACGTACATGGATGAGGATGAGCTGTAAATAAACCTGGTTTTAGGGAGTTTCTCTTCTCCGTCTTCAAAGTAACTAAGATTTATATCTTCAGCAGGAAAACAATGGTTTTGGCCCTGATTTATAAACAGTAGGACATTTTACTGGGATTTGTTTACAGTTCAGAAAAATCTAAAACATCAGCCTCATTCTTTCTGATGTGAAAATGCTAAAGGAACACTTTATTGATTAGCTATTAGCAGTTTCCTCTGAGTCGAGAAATATCTTCATTCTTTTCTTTGTTACGTGCCCACCAGTGACACTTGGTCTGAGCCTTGAATCTGCAACGCTAATTCCGCACTTTTTAGACCCACTTGTAGGGGGGGCGGGACCTCGTTCCCAGAATGTAAACAATGTCCGCCATCTTTGCTAACAGCTACGCTAACAGGACCAAGTGTCACTGGTGAGCATGTAACAAAGAAAAGAATGAAGATATTTTTCAACTCAGGGGAAACTGAGGTTAGGAAGCATCATTTCTCAAAAATGCTTCCCCTAGTCTAGTAATACAAAGCTAAATGCTAATCGTCCGAGCTTTTCAGGAGCGTAAACGTCAGTGCAGGACTGTTGTGGATCAGAAATGGCTTCCAAAGCTACAGTAAACGTAACATAAGTATTGATAGCAGCACGTTTGTCCATATATTAATCTTTATTTTTCGGTACTGGACAACGGCGGCGCGCTAACACCAGTTCTCAGTAAAGTACATTGTGTGCTGTTGGCTGTTATTATTCAGAGAAGACAAAGCGGCGACATTCAGGTGACTTCTCACGTCCTACCGTTCTACATGAGAAGGCTAACATTATTAATACATTCAGTTTGGCTGTGTAGTCATGTGACTGTCATATCTCTACTTCAATACACTGTGTTTCCACTCAGGAGAAAAAAAAACAACTGTTACTTAAAATGCTGACAATTATTGGTAAAGATAAAATCCCCCACATTCAACCGGATAATTCATCAAAAAATAACTTTGATCAAAATACACTGTACACTAATTATAATAAAAAATAAAAATATCGTACGTTGGCTACATCAACAAATCCAGTTTTTATTCCGGCGCCGTCGTCATGACACGACAGACTGACTGTCCCACACCGTTTATGACAATACAACAGACTACAACGTATATACAGTATATATTATTGAATTCATTTCTATTGTACAATAGCTGTCCTAACTGTTTTTATATTGGCAAGAAAGATCACCAGAAGTTAATACCGCAGTAAAAGCAAAAAAGAAAACACCAAAACGTCCCAAAACGTTGTCATCGTCTGTGAAACTGCCGCACACTCACCTCGTCCACAAAGACAACAGGACGCGAGTTAAAGAGTGTGTGTCGTCCACGTCCACGTCCACGTCCGTCAGTCTCATGATTTCATGGTGCAAATTGGAACGACGATGACCAGGATCACGGTGCAGGTCGCTGCTGCGATCAGTGCCCCGATCTTACACACCTTCGCCCTCCTGAACGCCGCCTCCTTCTTCTTGAGCAGCGAGTCGTAGCCCGGTGTGTAGATGTCCTCCATCCAGTACTCCAGGTTGTTGGGGTTCAGGGATTCCTGTGTCTGGAGACGTAAGGAGGAGGACACATACATGAATGCAGTTCTAGCACAGAGCAAATATTCAGGCTGTCAGATTCTGCGACGTATCGCTCCATCTCTTTGGATTCAAAGTGCAGATTTAACTCAAAGCAAGTCACGTGACGTCTGGAGCTCTGTAGACTTTCTTTACGACTAATTAAGTAAGACGCCTGCCATTATATAATGTTTATGAAATGTAAGAAGTTTTTTCCTCCTCTGAGGAATAAGGAAAATGAATAATCAAGTACAACTGAGTTGTGTTCCACTATTAATCCAAACCTGTTTTCATGTGTCCTCTACATCGGCGACCACAAACTCTGCGTGGGACAACGCGTGTGTGAAGAACACACTCGGCCACCGGGGATCGCTTTATTGCTGTTGGAGGGAATTTTTTGCCTTAATTAGACGAGGACAGCGGAGAGCAAACAGGAAATGAGAGCAAAGGCCGTGAGCTGTGAGGAATGAACCCGGACGAAAGCATCTTTAACCCCGAGGCCAGCGAGACGCCCGAGGGAGCTGTGTTTCAAACTCAAATGAAGGTTTTTTTTTTACTGTCAATAAAGCCAATGGTGTGTTCTAATGGCAGAGAATGGAGAGGCGTTCTCCACATGTGATGGAAACAGAGTTATTGCAAAGTGTAAAAAAAAATAAAAATAAACCGACTCTGCAGCCGAGATTGATTTTGTTTTTCCAATCTGCTCCGTAATGGCTTTGCTGAATACAGTGCAGCAGAGACATTCTTCATTGTGCGGCTTCCAACTTACAACATATTGATATTTTCTCTGCATATAAAAGAGAGGGAGCTGCCAGCAGAGGCAAGGACGAACCAAAGCCATGCTCCCGTAAGAGCGATTAAACACTGGCTGGCAGTCTCAGGAAGCTTTATTGAGATGTAGACTTAACTCCAAATGGATGAAAATGCCTCATCAATCTTAAAACTGTACCACTTGGAGGATGTTTGCGTTCAAACTGCGTAGAGAGACACCGCCAGTCTTTGCCAGATTCTTGTAATATATTCTATATCACACACATTTTATGTCCTTAGATTCTGAGGAGCCGTAGAACCAATCAATTCAACTCTTCTTGGTTTTGCTTTTCCATCGGCGATGGTACCGAGGTTCGACTGAGCCGATACTAAAATGTGACAAGTCATGAGCGCGACGTCCGACACAAGAATCTGTAGATTAAAGTTAAAAAGTCTTAAAAATCCTGAAAACATTCATCTCCAAGCAAGAATTCTTTTTTTCTCAGAATTCTAATTTTCTAATTTTTTTATCTCGTAATTGTGACCTGTATTTCTCATCATTTCGATTTTTTATCTCATAATTTCAACTTTTTATCTCATAGTTTCGATTTTTTTATTATCAATTATTTATTAGTTTTACCTGTTTTTTTTCTCTCTGGCAGAAATGGGCTTCCATTCTAATATTTAGTTTCCTGTAGTTTGACTCCTTAGCCACCTGTCCTCCCTCTCTCTCTCCCCTCTCCCCTCTCCCTCTCTCACTTCCTCCTGACTCGGAGTTTGGCTTCTCTTACTGTATCATGTGCATCTTTGTGCCATATGGCACTGATTCTCCCACACATTGTCTCTCGATTCATTAGTCATTACAAAAATATCTTCTTTTGAAAAATGCAGTTTCTTCTCTTATTTCCACATCAATGATTAAAGGTCCTTGTACCTCGCAGAGACACACGAGCACAGACGTGACATTAATGACCAAATAAATGATAAATGATGATGTTTATTATCATTATTATTATTATAAAAACAGGAAGAAAACAAAGAGGACGAGTGATGCCTGTGCTGATGCGCTGCTCTAAAAATAGGACCATAATGTGATTGATTAACATGTCTGAACACTGTGTTTTCATGGCACCCTTCCCTTCTTCTTCCTCTTCTTCCTCCTCCTCTTCTTCGTCCATGACTAATGACTCTGAGAGAACTCTGCATGTCTGTGTGTGATGGACTGACGACAACAACAGCAAACAACGCCTTAGTTTGAAGTCACTGCTCAGCAGAGTTAACGCTTTACACGATGATAATAATAATAATAATAATAATAACGTAAAAACACTGTGGATGTTCGGATGCATCAAAGACTTGTTTTGAAACTTGTCTCATTTACTTTATGAACCTGAATCATTCATATTCATTTTTAGGATTGAATGAATAGTAATGCTATAAAACACTTAATGAGCACAAATAGAACATTCGTTAACAATATGATAACAAATGATAGTCACACGACTATAAGAGGTAGATGTTAATGCCTTATAAAGATTAATTAACCCCTTATTATGCTTTTATTAACAATTAACAATGCACCTTTGCAGCTACTTAAGGGAAAATTGTCTTAATAGTTCTAATGATTCTTTTTTATGTGTTTATTAACAGGTATTAATTCACCTTTGCGACTACTTAATCTTATGGAAGACCATTGTCTTATTAAGTCTAATAATTCATTTATTATGCATTTGTTAACAGTTATTATCGTTCCTTTACTATGTGTTCATTAAGGTTATTAATGTTAACAATGCACACACCTCTGATTATTTTACTATATGCTCTTTCATTTGTTGCCTTCCTAAAACTACAAATCGTTTAAAGACCTTTTATTAGAAACAAGTGTTTAGTTCTTTGACACAGACGATGAAAATCCCCGTAAAGCCCGAAGAGGATTGAAGAACACTTGAAGAAAAGGTCACTGTGCTGCGTCTCACTCACAGCAGAGATCGCTGTCAGTGAGAAGATTATTGATTTGTGAGTCTCTGGTGACTCTGACAGTCAAACAGTGACCGTCGATAGCACGCACGGTTAAATCACGGGTAAGAGGAGAAGCCGCGGGACCTGCCGACCCGCAGACCCGCAGACCTGCAGACCTGCATCAACACTCGCTGGTTACACACTCAAAAATATGGAGACGTTCAGTGGTGATAAGAGGATAAGATTTCACTAAATGCTCTGACAATTGTTACGATAAGAAGCTGAAACCGGCTTTAACGTGTAGGTCAGGGTTTAACCTGACCTGAACCTGAATCCAGACCAGACAGGACCAGACTGGACCTGACGGGTTAGGACAAAAAATCCAGAAATTATTTTCAGTTCACATCGTAGTTTCAAGTTATTTTAGTGAAACATAGAATGTAAATGTTTAATTGTAAACATTTGATAAATAGATGTATAACCTACGGTGGCCTGAAGGTGCAAACCATTATTAACAACAAGGTTTGAGACAAATTTAGATTTCTGAAAAACAATTTATAAAATGCGAAATACTTTTGCAAATCCCAAAACAAATTTACTAAATTTACAGTCCTTATGGAAAGGGAATGAACCAAGACACGCTCACTTTATCACTCCTGGGTCACTTGCAGCATTTGGTACATTCCCCTCTGTAAGGACTGTGAATTTTGTTAATTTGTTGTCAAAAATGTAAATTTGTTTCAACTTTTGTAAAAGTATTTCATGTTTTGTACATTTGTTTTGAAAAAGGTAAATTTATTTCATCTTTTGTAAAAGAAATGTTGGGATTTGTAAAAGTATTTCATGTTTTGTACATTTGTTTTGAAAAAGGTAAATTTATTTCATCTTTTGTAAAAAAAAAATGTTGAGATTTGTAAAAGTATTTCATGTTTTATACATGTGTTTTCAAAAAATGTACATTTGTTTCAACCTTTGTAAAAAAAAAATTGGGATTTGTAAAAGTATTTCATGTTTTGTAAAAAAAAAAAGTAAATTTGTTGTTTCAAAAAAATCAGGATTTGTAAAAGTATTTCATGTTTTGTAATAATGGTTTGCTCGTCCACCATAATAAAAATTAAAAATTAATCATAATAGTGTGTAACATGATAAGTTATTAAACGATTTACGACAGCAAACACAGCACAAGCCTTTTCCTCTATAACGACTGAAAATAAACCACGGTGGTTGGATGATGTAAACAGTTATCATCATGGTTACAGTTCAACAAAAGTGAATTAAGAAGAACATTAATGGTGAGTCTGAAATTTAAAATTCTGTGACTAAGGTGTGTGTGTGTGCATGTGTGTGTGTGGATTATGACTGCACCTGTAGCTCCAGAGCCGTGAACTGCTTCCCCTTCTCTCCTGAGTTGCGTTTGTACTCCTCGATGGTCCAGGACGGCTGCCCACGCTTGGCGTCTGACAGTGAGGTCAGTCTCAGGTCAGTGTACAGGTGACTGCCTTTCACATGGGCCTTGATGGACGGACTGAACGGGTGCGGAGAGAAAATCTGTTCCATCAGGGGTTGGTGGGCGTTTGGAGGCAGGTGAGCGTTTGGAGGCAGGTGAGCGTTTGGAGGCAAGTGAGCGTTTGGGGGGAGCTCGTACTGACGCTCTCTCTCTGCCTGCAAATGGTAAAAACAATTGGAGTTTCAGGAAAGTTTCTACTCTTGAAGCAATTCACAGGTATAATTTGTTTTAAAAAAGTATCATCCAATTACGTTAGCGCTCAGAAAAGTTTATGATAAAAAGTAAATAAAAAAAGACAAAGTCAGTGGCTCTTATTTTGAAAGCCAGATTGAGAGGAAGCAGTGCTACATGAGATTGGTCAACTGGTCACTGGATCACATCTCTTTTGTGTATAGCAGAACAGCATCCGTGAACTTTGTTTTTGGAATTGTAAGTTCATTCATCTGTTTTTGAAAATGTATATTCTCTTTCCGTCAGTATTGTGGTGATTTGCAAGTGTTTTGTATTTTACCTCAACTTTTGGAAATTTGTTTCATATTTTGAAAAAATATTTCATATTTTGTAGAAAAAAGAAGAGTTTTTGTAACCAAACTGTACCATGATGGAAACACAGCATATGTTATAGCATAATAAAGAAATATAAGAAGATATCAGGAATGAAAACTCACCCCAAACCCCCCCCCCACAAAAGTAGCTTGTGTTTTCAAAATGGCTTATTTCAAAAACACCTGTTACGTATGCCATAAGGTAGAATGTTGTAGTTCTTTAAACACATTTCTTGTTGAAGGTCCAGTCTGTACCATTTGGCATGGTTTGTGTGAATCTGTTTCAATAAACTATGACTTTTTGTCAAATTTTGGGTAAAATACTAAACTACAATTTTTTTTGTTAAAATTTTTGTTAAATTTTGGACGACATACAATACTATGACTTTTTTTGACTGATTTTGGACGACATACAATACTATGACTTTTTTTGACTGATTTTGGATGACATACGATACTATGACTTTTTTGTCCAATTTTCAACGACATACTACAGTATGACTTTTTTGTCTGATTTTGGACGACATACTATACTGTGACATTTTAAATGATTTTGGACAACATACAAAAGTATGACTTTTTAAATGATTTTAGACGACATACAAAAGTATGACTTTTTTTGACTGATTGTGGACGACATACTAAAGTATGACTTTTTTGTCTGATTTTGGACAACATACTATAC